>NW_028301711.1:109171617-109477794 GCF_037042655.1 Diuraphis noxia
ATATTTTTATCGTTAAGTTCACATTATTTTACATCTAAAACACGTCTTTACAATACATTTGGGTGAATATAAAAGGTCGTAAAAAAATTTTGAAATACAGGTGATGAATCCGCTAAATATCGTCTTAAGTCATTTATATTAAACTAATCATACTTTTTATATTTTTAACGTTAAGTTCACATTATTTTACATCTAAAACGAGTCTTTACAATACATTTGGGTGAATACAAAAAATAGAAAAAAAATTTGGTAAAAAATGGTGATAATTCCGCTAAATATCGTTTAAAGTCATATGTATTGAACTAATCATACTTTTTATATTTTTATCGTTAAGTTCACAATATTTTACATCTAAAACACGTATTTACAATACATTTGGGTGAATACAAAAAATAGAAAAAAAATTTGGGAAAAAATTGGGTAAAAAATGGTGATAATTCCGCTAAATATCGTTTAAAGTCATTTGTATTGAACTAATCATACTTTTTATATTTTTAACGTTAAGTTCACATTATTTTACATCTAAAACATGTATTTACAATACATTTGGGTGAATATAAAAGGTCGTAAAAAAATTTTGAAATACAGGTGATGAATCCGCTAAATATCGTCTTATGTCATTTCTATTAAACTAATCATACTTTTTATATTTTTAACGTTAAGTTCACATTATTTTACTTCTAAAACACGTCTTTACAATACATTTGGGTGAATATAAAAGGTCGTAAAAAAATTTTGAAATACAGGTGATGAATCCGCTAAATATCGTCTTAAGTCATTTCTATTAAACTAATCATACTTTTTATATTTTAAACGTTAAGTTCACATTATTTTACATCTAAAACACGTGTTTACAATACATTTGGGTGAATACAAAAAATAGAAAAAAAATTTGGTAAAAAATGGTGATAATTCCTCTAAATATCGTTTAAAGTCATTTGTATTAAACTAATCATACTTTTTATATTTTTATCGTTAAGTTCACATAATTTTACATCTAAAACACGTCTTTACAATACATTTGGGTGAATATAAAAGGTCGTAAAAAAATTTTGAAATACAGGTGATGAATCCGCTAAATATCGTCCTAAGTCATTTCTATTAAACTAATCAAATTTTTTATATTTTTAACGTTAAGTTCACATTATTTTACATCTAAAACACGTGTTTACAATACATTTGGGTGAATACAAAAAATAGAAAAAAAAATTGGGAAAAAATTTGGTAATAAATGGTGATAATTTCGCTAAATATCGATGAAAGTCATTTGTATTGAACTAATCATACTTTTTATATTTTTATCGTTAAGTTCACATTATTTTACATCTAAAACTCGTATTTACAATACATTTGGGTGAATACAAAAAATAGAAAAAAAAATTGGGAGAAAAATTTGGTAAAAAATGGTGATAATTTCGCTAAATATCGTTTAAAGTCATTTGTATTCAACTAATCATACTTTTTATATTTTTATCGTTAAGTTCACATTATTTTACATCTAAAACACGTCTTTACAATACATTTGGGTGAATATAAAAGGTCGTAAACAAAATTTTGAAATACGGGTGATGAATCCGCTAAATATCGTCTTAAGTCATTTCTATTAATTTAATCATACTTTTTATATTTTTAACGTTAAGTTCACATTATTTTACATCTAATACACGTGTTTACAATACATTTGGGTGAATATAAAAGGTCGTAAAAAAATTTTGAAATACAGGTGATGAATCCGCTAAATATCGTCTTAAGTCATTTCTATTAAACTAATCATACTTTTTATATTTTTATCGTTAAGTTCACATTATTTTACATCTAAAACACGTCTTTACAATACATTTGGGTGAATATAAAAGGTCGTAAAAAAATTTTGAAATACAGGTGATGAATCCGCTAAATATCGTCTTAAGTCATTTCTATTAAACTAATCATACTTTTTATATTTTTATCGTTAAGTTCACATTATTTTACATCTAAAACACGTCTTTACAACACATTTGGGTGAATATAAAAGGTCGTAAAAAAATTTTGAAATACAGGTGATGAATCCGCTAAATATCGTCTTAAGTCATTTCTATTAAACTAATCATACTTTTTATATTTTTAACGTTAAGTTCACATTATTTTACATCTAAAACACGTGTTTACAATACATTTGGGTGAATACAAAAATAGAAAAAAAAATTGGGAAAAAATTTGGTAATAAATGGTGATAATTTCGCTAAATATCGATGAAAGTCATTTGTATTGAACTAATCATACTTTTTATATTTTTATCGTTAAGTTCACATTATTTTACATCTAAAACTCGTATTTACAATACATTTGGGTGAATACAAAAAATAGAAAAAAAATTTGGGAGAAAAATTTGGTAAAAAATGGTGATAATTTCGCTAAATATCGTTTAAAGTCATTTATATTGAACTAATCATACTTTTTATATTTTTATCGTTAAGTTCACATTATTTTACATCTAAAACACGTCTTTACAATACATTTGGGTGAATATAAAAGGTCGTAAAAAAATTTTGAAATACAGGTGATGAATCCGCTAAATATCGTCTTAAGTCATTTGTATTGAACTAATCATACTTTTTATATTTTTATCGTTAAGTTCACATTATTTTACATCTAAAACACGTCCTAACAATACATTTGGGTGAATATAAAAGGTCGTAAAAAAATTTTGAAATACAGGTGATGAATCCGCTAAATATCGTCTTAAGTCATTTCTATTAAACTTATCATACTTTTTATATTTTTAACGTTAAGTTCACATTATTTTACATCTAAATCATGTGTTTACAATACATTTGGGTGAATACAAAAAATAGAAAAAAAATTTGGTAAAAAATGGTGATAATTTCGCTAAATATCGTTTAAAGTCATTTGTATTGAACTAATCATACTTTTTATATTTTTATCGTTAAGTTCACATTATTTTACATCTAAAACACGTCTTTACAATACATTTGGGTGAATATAAAAGGTCGTAAAAAAATTTTGAAATACGGGTGATGAATCCGCTAAATATCGTCTTAAGTCATTTCTATTAAACTAATCATACTTTTTATATTTTTAACGTTAAGTTCACATTATTTTACATCTAATACACGTGTTTACAATACATTTGGGTGAATATAAAAGGTCGTAAAAAAATTTTGAAATACAGGTGATGAATCCTCTAAATATCGTCTTAAGTCATTTCTATTAAACTAATCATACTTTTTATATTTTTATCGTTAAGTTCACATTATTTTACATCTAAAACACGTCTTTACAATACATTTGGGTGAATATAAAAGGTCGTAAAAAAATTTTGAAATACGGGCGATGAATCCGCTAAATATCGTCTTAAGTCATTTCTATTAAACTAATCATACTTTTTATATTTTTAACGTTAAGTTCACATTATTTTACATCTAAAACACGTGTTTACAATACATTTGGGTGAATATAAAAGGTCGTAAAAAAATTTTGAAATACAGGTGATGAATCCGCTAAATATCGTCTTAAGTCATTTCTATTAAACTAATCATACTTTTTATATTTTTAACGTTAAGTTCACATTATTTTACATCTAAATCACGTGTTTACAATACATTTGGGTGAATACAAAAAATAGAAAAAAAAATTGGGAAAAAATTAGGTAATAAATGGTGATAATTTCGCTAAATATCGATGAAAGTCATTTGTATTGAACTAATCATACTTTTTATATTTTTATCGTTAAGTTCACATTATTTTACATCTAAAACTCGTATTTACAATACATTTGGGTGAATACAAAAAATAGAAAAAAAATTTGGGAGAAAAATTTGGTAAAAAATGGTGATAATTTCGCTAAATATCGTTTAAAGTCATTTGTATTGAACTAATCATACTTTTTATATTTTTATCGTTAAGTTCACATTATTTTACATCTAAAACACGTCTTTACAATACATTTGGGTGAATATAAAAGGTCGTAAAAAAATTTTGAAATACAGGTGATGAATCCGCTAAATATCGTCTTAAGTCATTTATATTAAACTAATCATACTTTTTATATTTTTAACGTTAAGTTCACATTATTTTACATCTAAAACGAGTCTTTACAATACATTTGGGTGAATACAAAAAATAGAAAAAAAATTTGGTAAAAAATGGTGATAATTCCGCTAAATATCGTTTAAAGTCATATGTATTGAACTAATCATACTTTTTATATTTTTATCGTTAAGTTCACAATATTTTACATCTAAAACACGTATTTACAATACATTTGGGTGAATACAAAAAATAGAAAAAAAATTTGGGAAAAAATTGGGTAAAAAATGGTGATAATTCCGCTAAATATCGTTTAAAGTCATTTGTATTGAACTAATCATACTTTTTATATTTTTATCGTTAAGTTCACATTATTTTACATCTAAAACACGTATTTACAATACATTTGGGTGAATACAAAAAATAGAAAATAAATTTGGGAAAAAATTGGGTAAAAAATGGTGATAATTCCGCTAAATATCGATTAAAGACATTTGTATTGAACTAATCATACTTTTTATATTTTTATCGTTATGTTCACAAAATTTTACATCTAAAACACGTCTTTACAATACATTTGGGTGAATATAAAAGGTCGTAAAAAAATTTTGAAATACGGGCGATGAATCCGCTAAATATCGTCTTAAGTCATTTCTATTAAACTAATCATACTTTTTATATTTTTAACGTTAAGTTCACATTATTTTACATCTAAAACACGTGTTTACAATACATTTGGGTGAATATAAAAGGTCGTAAAAAAATTTTGAAATACAGGTGATGAATCCGCTAAATATCGTCTTAAGTCATTTCTATTAAACTAATCATACTTTTTATATTTTTAACGTTAAGTTCACATTATTTTACATCTAAATCACGTGTATACAATACATTTGGGTGAATACAAAAAATAGAAAAAAAATTTGGTAAAAAATGGTGATAATTCCGCTAAATATCGTTTAAAGTCATTTGTATTGAACTAATCATACTTTTTATATTTTTATCGTTAAGTTCAAATTATTTTACATCTAAAACACGTCCTTACAATACATTTGGGTGAATATAAAAGGTCGTAAAAAAATTTTGAAATACAGGTGATGAATCCGCTAAATATCGTCTTAAGTCATTTCTATTAAACTTATCATACTTTTTATATTTTTAACGTTAAGTTCAAATTATTTTACATCTAAATCACGTGTTTACAATACATTTGGGTGAATATAAAAGGTCGTAAAAAAATTTTGAAATACAGGTGATGAATCCGCTAAATATCGTCTTAAGTCATTTCTATTAAACTAATCATACTTTTTATATTCTTAACGTTAAGTTCACATTATTTTACATCTAAAACACGTGTTTACAATACATTTGGGTGAATACAAAAAATAGAAAAAAAAATTGGGAAAAAATTTGGTAATAAATGGTGATAATTTCGCTAAATATCGATGAAAGTCATTTGTATTGAACTAATCATACTTTTTATATTTTTATCGTTAAGTTCACATTATTTTACATCTAAAACTCGTATTTACAATACATTTGGGTGAATACAAAAAATAGAAAAAAAATTTGGGAGAAAAATTTGGTAAAAAATGGTGATAATTTCGCTAAATATCGTTTAAAGTCATTTGTATTGAACTAATCATACTTTTTATATTTTTATCGTTAAGTTCACATTATTTTACATCTAAAACACGTCTTTACAATACATTTGGGTGAATATAAAAGGTCGTAAAAAAATTTTGAAATACAGGTGATGAATCCGCTAAATATCGTCTTAAGTCATTTCTATTAAACTAATCATACTTTTTATAATTTTAACGTTAAGTTCACATTATTTTACATCTAAAACGAGTCTTTACAAAACATTTGGGTGAATACAAAAAATAGAAAAAAAATTTGGTAAAAAATGGTGATAATTCCGCTAAATATCGTTTAAAGTCATATGTATTGAACTAATCATACTTTTTATATTTTTATCGTTAAGTTCACAATATTTTACATCTAAAACACGTATTTACAATACATTTGGGTGAATACAAAAAATAGAAAAAAAATTTAGGAAAAAATTGGGTAAAAAATGGTGATAATTCCGCTAAATATCGTTTAAAGTCATTTGTATTGAACTAATCATACTTTTTATATTTTTATCGTTAAGTTCACATTATTTTACATCTAAAACACGTGTTTACAATACATTTGGGTGAATACAAAAAATAGAAAAAAAAATTGGGAAAAAATTTGGTAATAAATGGTGATAATTTCGCTAAATATCGATGAAAGTCATTTGTATTGAACTAATCATACTTTTTATATTTTTATCGTTAAGTTCACATTATTTTACATCTAAAACTCGTATTTACAATACATTTGGGTGAATACAAAAAATAGAAAAAAAATTTGGGAGAAAAATTTGGTAAAAAATGGTGATAATTTCGCTAAATATCGTTTAAAGTCATTTGTATTGAACTAATCATACTTTTTATATTTTTATCGTTAAGTTCACATTATTTTACATCTAAAACACGTCTTTACAATACATTTGGGTGAATATAAAAGGTCGTAAAAAAATTTTGAAATACAGGTGATGAATCCGCTAAATATCGTCTTAAGTCATTTCTATTAAACCAATCATATTTTTTATATTTTTAACGTTAAGTTCACATTATTTTACATCTAAAACACGTGTTTACAATACATTTGGGTGAATACAAAAAATAGAAAAAAAAATTGGGAAAAAATTTGGTAATAAATGGTGATAATTTCGCTAAATATCGATGAAAGTCATTTGTATTGAACTAATCATACTTTTTATATTTTTATCGTTAAGTTCACATTATTTTACATCTAAAACACGTATTTACAATACATTTGGGTGAATACAAAAAATAGAAAATAAATTTGGGAAAAAATTGGGTAAAAAATGGTGATAATTCCGCTAAATATCGATTAAAGACATTTGTATTGAACTAATCATACTTTTTATATTTTTATCGTTAAGTTCACATAATTATACATCTAAAACACGTCTTTACAATACATTTGGGTGAATATAAAAGGTCGTAAAAAAATTTTGAAATACGGGCGATGAATCCGCTAAATATCGTCTTAAGTCATTTCTATTAAACTAATCATACTTTTTATATTTTTAACGTTAAGTTCACATTATTTTACATCTAAAACACGTGTTTACAATAAATTTGGGTGAATACAAAAAATAGAAAAAAAATTTGGTAAAAAATGGTGATAATTCCTCTAAATATCGTTTAAAGACATTTGTATTGAACTAATCATACTTTTTATATTTTTATCGTTAAGTTCACATATTTTAACATCTAAAACACGTCTCTACAATACATTTGGGTGAATATAAAAGGTCGTAAAAAAATTTTGAAATACAGGTGATGAATCCGCTAAATATCGTCCTAAGTCATTTCTATTAAAGTAATCATACTTTTTATATTTTTATCGTTAAGTTCACATAATTTTACATCTAAAACACGTCTTTACAATACATTTGGGTGAATATAAAAGGTCGTAAAAAAATTTTGAAATACAGTTGATGAATCCGCTAAATATCGTCTTAAGTCTTTTCTATTAAACTAATCATACTTTTTATATTTTTAACGTTAAGTTCACATTATTTTACATCTAAAACACGTATTTACAATACATTTGGGTGAATATAAAAGGTCGTAAAAAAATTTTGAAATACAGGTGATGAATCCGCTAAATATCGTCTTAAGTCATTTCTATTAAACTAATCATACTTTTTATATTTTTAACGTTAAGTTCACATTATTTTACATCTAAATCACGTGTTTACAATACATTTGGGTGAATACAAAAAATAGAAAAAAAATTTGGTAAAAAATGGTGATAATTCCGCTAAATATCGTTTAAAGTCATTTGTATTGAACTAATCATACTTTTTATATTTTTATCGTTAAGTTCACATTATTTTACATCTAAAACACGTCCTTACAATACATTTGGGTGAATATAAAAGGTCGTAAAAAAATTTTGAAATACAGGTGATGAATCCGCTAAATATCGTCTTAAGTCATTTCTATTAAACTTATCATACTTTTTATATTTTTAACGTTAAGTTCAAATTATTTTACATCTAAATCACGTGTTTACAATACATTTGGGTGAATATAAAAGGTCGTAAAAAAATTTTGAAATACAGGTGATGAATCCGCTAAATATCGTCTTAAGTCATTTCTATTAAACTAATCATACTTTTTATATTCTTAACGTTAAGTTCACATTATTTTACATCTAAAACACGTGTTTACAATACATTTGGGTGAATACAAAAAATAGAAAAAAAAATTGGGAAAAAATTTGGTAATAAATGGTGATAATTTCGCTAAATATCGATGAAAGTCATTTGTATTGAACTAATCATACTTTTTATATTTTTATCGTTAAGTTCACATTATTTTACATCTAAAACTCGTATTTACAATACATTTGGGTGAATACAAAAAATAGAAAAAAAATTTGGGAGAAAAATTTGGTAAAAAATGGTGATAATTTCGCTAAATATCGTTTAAAGTCATTTGTATTGAACTAATCATACTTTTTATATTTTTATCGTTAAGTTCACATTATTTTACATCTAAAACACGTCTTTACAATACATTTGGGTGAATATAAAAGGTCGTAAAAAAATTTTGAAATACAGGTGATGAATCCGCTAAATATCGTCTTAAGTCATTTCTATTAAACTAATCATACTTTTTATAATTTTAACGTTAAGTTCACATTATTTTACATCTAAAACGAGTCTTTACAAAACATTTGGGTGAATACAAAAAATAGAAAAAAAATTTGGTAAAAAATGGTGATAATTCCGCTAAATATCGTTTAAAGTCATATGTATTGAACTAATCATACTTTTTATATTTTTATCGTTAAGTTCACATTATTTTACATCTAAAACTCGTATTTACAATACATTTGGGTGAATACAAAAAATAGAAAAAAAATTTGGGAGAAAAATTTGGTAAAAAATGGTGATAATTTCGCTAAATATCGTTTAAAGTCATTTGTATTGAACTAATCATACTTTTTATATTTTTATCGTTAAGTTCACATTATTTTACATCTAAAACACGTCTTTACAATACATTTGGGTGAATATAAAAGGTCGTAAAAAAATTTTGAAATACAGGTGATGAATCCGCTAAATATCGTCTTAAGTCATTTCTATTAAACCAATCATATTTTTTATATTTTTAACGTTAAGTTCACATTATTTTACATCTAAAACACGTGTTTACAATACATTTGGGTGAATACAAAAAATAGAAAAAAAAATTGGGAAAAAATTTGGTAATAAATGGTGATAATTTCGCTAAATATCGATGAAAGTCATTTGTATTGAACTAATCATACTTTTTATATTTTTATCGTTAAGTTCACATTATTTTACATCTAAAACACGTATTTACAATACATTTGGGTGAATACAAAAAATAGAAAATAAATTTGGGAAAAAATTGGGTAAAAAATGGTGATAATTCCGCTAAATATCGATTAAAGACATTTGTATTGAACTAATCATACTTTTTATATTTTTATCGTTAAGTTCACATAATTATACATCTAAAACACGTCTTTACAATACATTTGGGTGAATATAAAAGGTCGTAAAAAAATTTTGAAATACGGGCGATGAATCCGCTAAATATCGTCTTAAGTCATTTCTATTAAACTAATCATACTTTTTATATTTTTAACGTTAAGTTCACATTATTTTACATCTAAAACACGTGTTTACAATAAATTTGGGTGAATACAAAAAATAGAAAAAAAATTTGGTAAAAAATGGTGATAATTCCTCTAAATATCGTTTAAAGACATTTGTATTGAACTAATCATACTTTTTATATTTTTATCGTTAAGTTCACATATTTTAACATCTAAAACACGTCTCTACAATACATTTGGGTGAATATAAAAGGTCGTAAAAAAATTTTGAAATACAGGTGATGAATCCGCTAAATATCGTCCTAAGTCATTTCTATTAAACTAATCATACTTTTTATATTTTTAACGTTAAGTTCACATTATTTTACATCTAAAACACGTATTTACAATACATTTGGGTGAATATAAAAGGTCGTAAAAAAATTTTGAAATACAGGTGATGAATCCGCTAAATATCGTCTTAAGTCATTTCTATTAAACTAATCATACTTTTTATATTTTTAACGTTAAGTTCACATTATTTTACTTCTAAAACACGTCTTTACAATACATTTGGGTGAATATAAAAGGTCGTAAAAAAATTTTGAAATACAGGTGATGAATCCGCTAAATATCGTCTTAAGTCATTTCTATTAAACTAATCATACTTTTTATATTTTAAACGTTAAGTTCACATTATTTTACATCTAAAACACGTGTTTACAATACATTTGGGTGAATACAAAAAATAGAAAAAAAATTTGGGAGAAAAATTTGGTAAAAAATGGTGATAATTTCGCTAAATATCGTTTAAAGTCATTTGTATTGAACTAATCATACTTTTTATATTTTTATCGTTAAGTTCACATTATTTTACATCTAAAACACGTCTTTACAATACATTTGGGTGAATATAAAAGGTCGTAAAAAAATTTTGAAATACAGGTGATGAATCCGCTAAATATCGTCTTAAGTCATTTCTATTAAACTAATCATACTTTTTATAATTTTAACGTTAAGTTCACATTATTTTACATCTAAAACGAGTCTTTACAAAACATTTGGGTGAATACAAAAAATAGAAAAAAAATTTGGTAAAAAATGGTGATAATTCCGCTAAATATCGTTTAAAGTCATATGTATTGAACTAATCATACTTTTTATATTTTTATCGTTAAGTTCACAATATTTTACATCTAAAACACGTATTTACAATACATTTGGGTGAATACAAAAAATAGAAAAAAAATTTGGGAAAAAATTGGGTAAAAAATGGTGATAATTCCGCTAAATATCGTTTAAAGTCATTTGTATTGAACTAATCATACTTTTTATATTTTTATCGTTAAGTTCACATTATTTTACATCTAAAACACGTGTTTACAATACATTTGGGTGAATACAAAAAATAGAAAAAAAATTTGGGAGAAAAATTTGGTAAAAAATGGTGATAATTTCGCTAAATATCGTTTAAAGTCATTTGTATTGAACTAATCATACTTTTTATATTTTTATCGTTAAGTTCACATTATTTTACATCTAAAACACGTCTTTACAATACATTTGGGTGAATATAAAAGGTCGTAAAAAAATTTTGAAATACAGGTGATGAATCCGCTAAATATCGTCTTAAGTCATTTCTATTAAACCAATCATATTTTTTATATTTTTAACGTTAAGTTCACATTATTTTACATCTAAAACACGTGTTTACAATACATTTGGGTGAATACAAAAAATAGAAAAAAAAATTGGGAAAAAATTTGGTAATAAATGGTGATAATTTCGCTAAATATCGATGAAAGTCATTTGTATTGAACTAATCATACTTTTTATATTTTTATCGTTAAGTTCACATTATTTTACATCTAAAACACGTATTTACAATACATTTGGGTGAATACAAAAAATAGAAAATAAATTTGGGAAAAAATTGGGTAAAAAATGGTGATAATTCCGCTAAATATCGATTAAAGACATTTGTATTGAACTAATCATACTTTTTATATTTTTATCGTTAAGTTCACATAATTATACATCTAAAACACGTCTTTACAATACATTTGGGTGAATATAAAAGGTCGTAAAAAAATTTTGAAATACGGGCGATGAATCCGCTAAATATCGTCTTAAGTCATTTCTATTAAACTAATCATACTTTTTATATTTTTAACGTTAAGTTCACATTATTTTACATCTAAAACACGTGTTTACAATAAATTTGGGTGAATACAAAAAATAGAAAAAAAATTTGGTAAAAAATGGTGATAATTCCTCTAAATATCGTTTAAAGACATTTGTATTGAACTAATCATACTTTTTATATTTTTATCGTTAAGTTCACATATTTTAACATCTAAAACACGTCTCTACAATACATTTGGGTGAATATAAAAGGTCGTAAAAAAATTTTGAAATACAGGTGATGAATCCGCTAAATATCGTCCTAAGTCATTTCTATTAAACTAATCATACTTTTTATATTTTTAACGTTAAGTTCACATTATTTTACATCTAAAACACGTATTTACAATACATTTGGGTGAATATAAAAGGTCGTAAAAAAATTTTGAAATACAGGTGATGAATCCGCTAAATATCGTCTTAAGTCATTTCTATTAAACTAATCATACTTTTTATATTTTTAACGTTAAGTTCACATTATTTTACTTCTAAAACACGTCTTTACAATACATTTGGGTGAATATAAAAGGTCGTAAAAAAATTTTGAAATACAGGTGATGAATCCGCTAAATATCGTCTTAAGTCATTTCTATTAAACTAATCATACTTTTTATATTTTAAACGTTAAGTTCACATTATTTTACATCTAAAACACGTGTTTACAATACATTTGGGTGAATACAAAAAATAGAAAAAAAATTTGGGAGAAAAATTTGGTAAAAAATGGTGATAATTTCGCTAAATATCGTTTAAAGTCATTTGTATTGAACTAATCATACTTTTTATATTTTTATCGTTAAGTTCACATTATTTTACATCTAAAACACGTCTTTACAATACATTTGGGTGAATATAAAAGGTCGTAAAAAAATTTTGAAATACAGGTGATGAATCCGCTAAATATCGTCTTAAGTCATTTCTATTAAACTAATCATACTTTTTATAATTTTAACGTTAAGTTCACATTATTTTACATCTAAAACGAGTCTTTACAAAACATTTGGGTGAATACAAAAAATAGAAAAAAAATTTGGTAAAAAATGGTGATAATTCCGCTAAATATCGTTTAAAGTCATATGTATTGAACTAATCATACTTTTTATATTTTTATCGTTAAGTTCACAATATTTTACATCTAAAACACGTATTTACAATACATTTGGGTGAATACAAAAAATAGAAAAAAAATTTGGGAAAAAATTGGGTAAAAAATGGTGATAATTCCGCTAAATATCGTTTAAAGTCATTTGTATTGAACTAATCATACTTTTTATATTTTTATCGTTAAGTTCACATTATTTTACATCTAAAACACGTGTTTACAATACATTTGGGTGAATACAAAAAATAGAAAAAAAAATTGGGAAAAAATTTGGTAATAAATGGTGATAATTTCGCTAAATATCGATGAAAGTCATTTGTATTGAACTAATCATACTTTTTATATTTTTATCGTTAAGTTCACATTATTTTACATCTAAAACTCGTATTTACAATACATTTGGGTGAATACAAAAAATAGAAAAAAAATTTGGGAGAAAAATTTGGTAAAAAATGGTGATAATTTCGCTAAATATCGTTTAAAGTCATTTGTATTGAACTAATCATACTTTTTATATTTTTATCGTTAAGTTCACATTATTTTACATCTAAAACACGTCTTTACAATACATTTGGGTGAATATAAAAGGTCGTAAAAAAATTTTGAAATACAGGTGATGAATCCGCTAAATATCGTCTTAAGTCATTTCTATTAAACCAATCATATTTTTTATATTTTTAACGTTAAGTTCACATTATTTTACATCTAAAACACGTGTTTACAATACATTTGGGTGAATACAAAAAATAGAAAAAAAAATTGGGAAAAAATTTGGTAATAAATGGTGATAATTTCGCTAAATATCGATGAAAGTCATTTGTATTGAACTAATCATACTTTTTATATTTTTATCGTTAAGTTCACATTATTTTACATCTAAAACACGTATTTACAATACATTTGGGTGAATACAAAAAATAGAAAATAAATTTGGGAAAAAATTGGGTAAAAAATGGTGATAATTCCGCTAAATATCGATTAAAGACATTTGTATTGAACTAATCATACTTTTTATATTTTTATCGTTAAGTTCACATAATTATACATCTAAAACACGTCTTTACAATACATTTGGGTGAATATAAAAGGTCGTAAAAAAATTTTGAAATACGGGCGATGAATCCGCTAAATATCGTCTTAAGTCATTTCTATTAAACTAATCATACTTTTTATATTTTTAACGTTAAGTTCACATTATTTTACATCTAAAACACGTGTTTACAATAAATTTGGGTGAATACAAAAAATAGAAAAAAAATTTGGTAAAAAATGGTGATAATTCCTCTAAATATCGTTTAAAGACATTTGTATTGAACTAATCATACTTTTTATATTTTTATCGTTAAGTTCACATATTTTAACATCTAAAACACGTCTCTACAATACATTTGGGTGAATATAAAAGGTCGTAAAAAAATTTTGAAATACAGGTGATGAATCCGCTAAATATCGTCCTAAGTCATTTCTATTAAACTAATCATACTTTTTATATTTTTATCGTTAAGTTCACATAATTTTACATCAAAAACACGTCTTTACAATACATTTGGGTGAATATAAAAGGTCGTAAAAAAATTTTGAAATACAGTTGATGAATCCGCTAAATATCGTCTTAAGTCTTTTCTATTAAACTAATCATACTTTTTATATTTTTAACGTTAAGTTCACATTATTTTACATCTAAAACACGTATTTACAATACATTTGGGTGAATATAAAAGGTCGTAAAAAAATTTTGAAATACAGGTGATGAATCCGCTAAATATCGTCTTAAGTCATTTCTATTAAACTAATCATACTTTTTATATTTTTAACGTTAAGTTCACATTATTTTACTTCTAAAACACGTCTTTACAATACATTTGGGTGAATATAAAAGGTCGTAAAAAAATTTTGAAATACAGGTGATGAATCCGCTAAATATCGTCTTAAGTCATTTCTATTAAACTAATCATACTTTTTATATTTTAAACGTTAAGTTCACATTATTTTACATCTAAAACACGTGTTTACAATACATTTGGGTGAATACAAAAAATAGAAAAAAAATTTGGTAAAAAATGGTGATAATTCCTCTAAATATCGTTTAAAGTCATTTGTATTAAACTAATCATACTTTTTATATTTTTATCGTTAAGTTCACATAATTTTACATCTAAAACACGTCTTTACTATACATTTGGGTGAATATAAAAGGTCGTAAAAAAATTTTGAAATACAGGTGATGAATCCGCTAAATATCGTCCTAAGTCATTTCTATTAAACTAATCATACTTTTTATATTTTTAACGTTAAGTTCACATTATTTTACATCTAAAACACGTGTTTACAATACATTTGGGTGAATACAAAAAATAGAAAAAAAAATTGGGAAAAAATTTGGTAATAAATGGTGATGAATCCGCTAAATATCGTCTTAAGTCATTTCTATTAAACTAATCATACTTTTTATATTTTTAACGTTAAGTTCACATTATTTTACATCTAATACACGTGTTTACAATACATTTGGGTGAATATAAAAGGTCGTAAAAAAATTTTGAAATACAGGTGATGAATCCGCTAAATATCGTCTTAAGTCATTTCTATTAAACTAATCATACTTTTTATATTTTTATCGTTAAGTTCACATTATTTTACATCTAAAACACGTCTTTACAATACATTTGGGTGAATATAAAAGGTCGTAAAAAAATTTTGAAATACAGGTGATGAATCCGCTAAATATCGTTTTAAGTCATTTCTATTAAACTAATCATACTTTTTATATTTTTAACGTTAAGTTCACATTATTTTACATCTAAAACGAGTCTTTACAATACATTTGGGTGAATACAAAAAATAGAAAAAAAATTTAGTAAAAAATGGTGATAATTCCGCTAAATATCGTTTAAAGTCATATGTATTGAACTAATCATACTTTTTATATTTTTATCGTTAAGTTCACAATATTTTACATCTAAAACACGTATTTACAATACATTTGGGTGAATACAAAAAATAGAAAAAAAATTTGGGAAAAAATTGGGTAAAAAATGGTGATAATTCCGCTAAATATCGTTTAAAGTCATTTGTATTGAACTAATCATACTTTTTATATTTTTATCGTTAAGTTCACATTATTTTACATCTAAAACACGTATTTACAATACATTTGGGTGAATACAAAAAATAGAAAATAAATTTGGGAAAAAATTGGGTAAAAAATGGTGATAATTCCGCTAAATATCGATTAAAGACATTTGTATTGAACTAATCATACTTTTTATATTTTTATCGTTAAGTTCACATAATTTTACATCTAAAACACGTCTTTACAATACATTTGGGTGAATATAAAAGGTCGTAAAAAAATTTTGAAATACGGGTGATGAATCCGCTAAATATCGTCTTAAGTCATTTCTATTAAACTAATCATACTTTTTATATTTTTAACGTTAAGTTCACATTATTTTACTTCTAAAACACGTCTTTACAATACATTTGGGTGAATATAAAAGGTCGTAAAAAAATTTTGAAATACAGGTGATGAATCCGCTAAATATCGTCTTAAGTCATTTCTATTAAACTAATCATACTTTTTATATTTTAAACGTTAAGTTCACATTATTTTACATCTAAAACACGTGTTTACAATACATTTGGGTGAATACAAAAAATAGAAAAAAAATTTGGTAAAAAATGGTGATAATTCCTCTAAATATCGTTTAAAGTCATTTGTATTAAACTAATCATACTTTTTATATTTTTATCGTTAAGTTCACATAATTTTACATCTAAAACACGTCTTTACTATACATTTGGGTGAATATAAAAGGTCGTAAAAAAATTTTGAAATACAGGTGATGAATCCGCTAAATATCGTCCTAAGTCATTTCTATTAAACTAATCATACTTTTTATATTTTTAACGTTAAGTTCACATTATTTTACATCTAAAACACGTGTTTACAATACATTTGGGTGAATACAAAAAATAGAAAAAAAAATTGGGAAAAAATTTGGTAATAAATGGTGATGAATCCGCTAAATATCGTCTTAAGTCATTTCTATTAAACTAATCATACTTTTTATATTTTTAACGTTAAGTTCACATTATTTTACATCTAATACACGAGTTTACAATACATTTGGGTGAATATAAAAGGTCGTAAAAAAATTTTGAAATACAGGTGATGAATCCGCTAAATATCGTCTTAAGTCATTTCTATTAAACTAATCATACTTTTTATATTTTTATCGTTAAGTTCACATTATTTTACATCTAAAACACGTCTTTACAATACATTTGGGTGAATATAAAAGGTCGTAAAAAAATTTTGAAATACAGGTGATGAATCCGCTAAATATCGTCTTAAGTCATTTCTATTAAACTAATCATACTTTTTATATTTTTAACGTTAAGTTCACATTATTTTACATCTAAAACGAGTCTTTACAATACATTTGGGTGAATACAAAAAATAGAAAAAAAATTTAGTAAAAAATGGTGATAATTCCGCTAAATATCGTTTAAAGTCATATGTATTGAACTAATCATACTTTTTATATTTTTATCGTTAAGTTCACAATATTTTACATCTAAAACACGTATTTACAATACATTTGGGTGAATACAAAAAATAGAAAAAAAATTTGGGAAAAAATTGGGTAAAAAATGGTGATAATTCCGCTAAATATCGTTTAAAGTCATTTGTATTGAACTAATCATACTTTTTATATTTTTATCGTTAAGTTCACATTATTTTACATCTAAAACACGTATTTACAATACATTTGGGTGAATACAAAAAATAGAAAATAAATTTGGGAAAAAATTGGGTAAAAAATGGTGATAATTCCGCTAAATATCGATTAAAGACATTTGTATTGAACTAATCATACTTTTTATATTTTTATCGTTAAGTTCACATAATTTTACATCTAAAACACGTCTTTACAATACATTTGGGTGAATATAAAAGGTCGTAAAAAAATTTTGAAATACGGGTGATGAATCCGCTAAATATCGTCTTAAGTCATTTCTATTAAACTAATCATACTTTTTATATTTTTAACGTTAAGTTCACATTATTTTACATCTAAAACACGTGTTTACAATACATTTGGGTGAATATAAAAGGTCGTAAAAAAATTTTGAAATACAGGTGATGAATCCGCTAAATATCGTCTTAAGTCATTTCTATTAAACTAATCATACTTTTTATATTTTAAACGTTAAGTTCACATTATTTTACATCTAAAACACGTGTTTACAATACATTTGGGTGAATACAAAAAATAGAAAAAAAATTTGGTAAAAAATGGTGATAATTCCTCTAAATATCGTTTAAAGTCATTTGTATTAAACTAATCATACTTTTTATATTTTTATCGTTAAGTTCACATAATTTTACATCTAAAACACGTCTTTACAATACATTTGGGTGAATATAAAAGGTCGTAAAAAAATTTTGAAATACAGGTGATGAATCCGCTAAATATCGTCCTAAGTCATTTCTATTAAACTAATCATACTTTTTATATTTTTAACGTTAAGTTCACATTATTTTACATCTAAAACACGTGTTTACAATACATTTGGGTGAATACAAAAAATAGAAAAAAAAATTGGGAAAAAATTTGGTAATAAATGGTGATAATTTCGCTAAATATCGATGAAAGTCATTTGTATTGAACTAATCATACTTTTTATATTTTTATCGTTAAGTTCACATTATTTTACATCTAAAACTCGTATTTACAATACATTTGGGTGAATATAAAAGGTCGTAAAAAAATTTTAAAATACAGGTGATGAATCCGCTAAATATCGTCTTAAGTCATTTCTATTAAACTAATCATACTTTTTATATTTTTATCGTTAAGTTCACATTATTTTACATCTAAAACACGTCTTTACAATACATTTGGGTGAATATAAAAGGTCGTAAAAAAATTTTGAAATACAGGTGATGAATCCGCTAAATATCGTCTTAAGTCATTTCTATTAAACTAATCATACTTTTTATATTTTTAACGTTAAGTTCACATCATTTTACATCTAAAACGAGTCTTTACAATACATTTGGGTGAATACAAAAAATAGAAAAAAAATTTGGTAAAAAATGGTGATAATTCCGCTAAATATCGTTTAAAGTCATATGTATTGAACTAATCATACTTTTTATATTTTTATCATTAAGTTCACAATATTTTACATCTAAAACACGTATTTACAATACATTTGGGTGAATACAAAAAATAGAAAAAAAATTTGGGAAAAAATTGGGTAAAAAATGGTGATAATTCCGCTAAATATCGTTTAAAGTCATTTGTATTGAACTAATCATACTTTTTATATTTTTATCGTTAAGTTCACATTATTTTACATCTAAAACACGTATTTACAATACATTTGGGTGAATACAAAAAATAGAAAATAAATTTGGGAAAAAATTGGGTAAAAACTGGTGATAATTCCGCTAAATATCGATTAAAGACATTTGTATTGAACTAATCATACTTTTTATATTTTTATCGTTAAGTTCACATAATTTTACATCTAAAACACGTCTTTACAATACATTTGGGTGAATATAAAAGGTCGTAAAAAAATTTTGAAATACGGGTGATGAATCCGCTAAATATCGTCTTAAGTCATTTCTATTAAACTAATCATACTTTTTATATTTTTAACGTTAAGTTCACATTATTTTACATCTAAAACACGTGTTTACAATACATTTGGGTGAATACAAAAAATAGAAAAAAAAATTGGGAAAAAATTTGGTAATAAATGGTGATAATTTCGCTAAATATCGATGAAAGTCATTTGTATTGAACTAATCATACTTTTTATATTTTTATCGTTAAGTTCACATTATTTTACATCTAAAATTCGTATTTACAATACATTTGGGTGAATACAAAAAATAGAAAAAAAATTTGGGAGAAAAATTTGGTAAAAAATGGTGATAATTTCGCTAAATATCGTTTAAAGTCATTTGTATTGAACTAATCATACTTTTTATATTTTTATCGTTAAGTTCACATTATTTTACATCTAAAACACGTCTTTACAATACATTTGGGTGAATATAAAAGGTCGTAAAAAAATTTTGAAATACAGGTGATGAATCCGCTAAATATCGTCTTAAGTCATTTCTATTAAACTAATCATACTTTTTATATTTTTAACGTTAAGTTCACATTATTTTACATCTAAAACGAGTCTTTACAATACATTTGGGTGAATACAAAAAATAGAAAAAAAATTTGGTAAAAAATGGTGATAATTCCGCTAAATATCGTTTAAAGTCATATGTATTGAACTAATCATACTTTTTATATTTTTATCGTTAAGTTCACAATATTTTACATCTAAAACACGTATTTACAATACATTTGGGTGAATACAAAAAATAGAAAAAAAATTTGGGAAAAAATTGGGTAAAAAATGGTGATAATTCCGCTAAATATCGTTTAAAGTCATTTGTATTAAACTAATCATACTTTTTATATTTTTATCGTTAAGTTCACATTATTTTACATCTAAAACACGTATTTACAATACATTTGGGTGAATACAAAAAATAGAAAATAAATTTGGGAAAAAATTGGGTAAAAAATGGTGATAATTCCGCTAAATATCGATTAAAGACATTTGTATTGAACTAATCATACTTTTTATATTTTTATCGTTAAGTTCACATAATTTTACATCTAAAACACGTCTTTACAATACATTTGGGTGAATATAAAAGGTCGTAAAAAAATTTTGAAATACGGGTGATGAATCCGCTAAATATCGTCTTAAGTCATTTCTATTAAACTAATCATACTTTTTATATTTTTAACGTTAAGTTCACATTATTTTACATCTAAAACACGTGTTTACAATACATTTGGGTGAATATAAAAGGTCGTAAAAAAATTTTGAAATACAGGTGATGGATCCGCTAAATATCGTCTTAAGTCATTTCTATTAAACTAATCATACTTTTTATATTTTTAACGTTATGTTCACATTATTTTACATCTAAAACACGTCTTTACAATACATTTGGGTGAATACAAAAAATAAAAAAAAAATTTGGTAAAAAATGGTGATAATTCCGCTAAATATCGTTTAAAGTCATTTGTATTGAACTAATCATACTTTTTATATTTTTAACGTTAAGTTCACATTATTTTACATCTAAATCACGTGTTTACAATACATTTGGGTGAATACAAAAAATAGAAAAAAAATTTGGTAAAAAATGGTGATAATTCCGCTAAATATCGTTTAAAGTCATTTGTATTGAACTAATCATACTTTTTATATTTTTATCGTTAAGTTCACATTATTTTACATCTAAAACACGTATTTACAATACATTTGGGTGAATACAAAAAATAGAAAAAAAAATTGGGAAAAAATTGGGTAAAAAATGGTGATAATTCCGCTAAATATCGATTAAAGACATTTGTATTGAACTAATCATACTTTTTATATTTTTATCGTTAAGTTCACAAAATTTTACATCTAAAACACGTCTTTACAATACATTTGGGTGAATATAAAAGGTCGTAAAAAAATTTTGAATTACGGGCGATGAATCCGCTAAATATCGTCTTAAGTCATTTCTATTAAACTAATCATACTTTTTATATTTTTAACGTTAAGTTCACATTATTTTACATCTAAAACACGTGTTTACAATACATTTGGGTGAATATAAAAGGTCGTAAAAAAATTTTGAAATACAGGTGATGAATCCGCTAAATATCGTCTTAAGTCATTTCTATTAAACTAATCATACTTATTATATTTTTAACGTTAAGTTCACATTATTTTACATCTAAATCACGTGTTTACAATACATTTGGGTGAATACAAAAAATAGAAAAAAAATTTGGTAAAAAATGGTGATAATTCCGCTAAATATCGTTTAAAG
Source organism: Diuraphis noxia (assembly GCF_037042655.1). Taxonomy (NCBI): domain Eukaryota; kingdom Metazoa; phylum Arthropoda; class Insecta; order Hemiptera; family Aphididae; genus Diuraphis; species Diuraphis noxia. The sequence continues at coordinate 109,193,553 of NW_028301711.1, forward strand.
TCATTTGTATTGAACTAATCATACTTTTTATATTTTTATCGTTAAGTTCACATTATTTTACATCTAAAACACGTCCTTACAATACATTTGGGTGAATATAAAATGTCGTAAAAAAATTTTGAAATACAGGTGATGAATCCGCTAAATATCGTCTTAAGTCATTTCTATTAAACTTATCATACTTTTTATATTTTTAACGTTAAGTTCACATTATTTTACATCTAAATCACGTGTTTACAATACATTTGGGTGAATATAAAAGGTCGTAAAAAAATTTTGAAATACAGTTGATGAATCCGCTAAATATCGTCTTAAGTCATTTCTATTAAACTAATCATACTTTTTATATTTTTAACGTTAAGTTCACATTATTTTACATCTAAAACACGTGTTTACAATACATTTGGGTGAATACAAAAAATAGAAAAAAAAATTGGGAAAAAATTTGGTAATAAATGGTGATAATTTCGCTAAATATCGATGAAAGTAATTTGTATTGAACTAATCATACTTTTTATATTTTTATCGTTAAGTTCACATTATTTTACATCTAAAACTCGTATTTACAATACATTTGGGTGAATACAAAAAATAGAAAAAAAATTTGGGAGAAAAATTTGGTAAAAAATGGTGATAATTTCGCTAAATATCGTTTAAAGTCATTTGTATTGAACTAATCATACTTTTTATATTTTTATCGTTAAGTTCACATTATTTTACATCTAAAACACGTCTTTACAATACATTTGGGTGAATATAAAAGGTCGTAAAAAAATTTTGAAATACAGGTGATGAATCCGCTAAATATCGTCTTAAGTCATTTCTATTAAACTAATCATACTTTTTATAATTTTAACGTTAAGTTCACATTATTTTACATCTAAAACGAGTCTTTACAAAACATTTGGGTGAATACAAAAAATAGAAAAAAAATTTGGTAAAAAATGGTGATAATTCCGCTAAATATCGTTTAAAGTCATATGTATTGAACTAATCATACTTTTTATATTTTTATCGTTAAGTTCACAATATTTTACATCTAAAACACGTATTTACAATACGTTTGGGTGAATACAAAAAATAGAAAAAAAATTTGGGAAAAAATTGGGTAAAAAATGGTGATAATTCCGCTAAATATCGTTTAAAGTCATTTGTATTGAACTAATCATACTTTTTATATTTTTATCGTTAAGTTCACATTATTTTACATCTAAAACACGTGTTTACAATACATTTGGGTGAATATAAAGGGTCGTAAAAAAATTTTGAAATACGGGTGATGAATCCGCTAAATATCGTCTTAAGTCATTTCTATTAAACTAATCATACTTTTTATATTTTTAACGTTAAGTTCACATTATTTTACATCTAAAACACGTGTTTACAATACATTTGGGTGAATATAAAAGGTCGTAAAAAAATTTTGAAATACAGGTGATGAATCCGCTAAATATCGTCTTAAGTCATTTCTATTAAACTAATCATACTTTTTATATTTTTAACGTTAAGTTCACATTATTTTACATCTAAAACACGTGTTTACAATACATTTGGGTGAATACAAAAAATAGAAAAAAAAATTGGGAAAAAATTTGGTAATAAATGGTGATAATTTCGCTAAATATCGATGAAAGTCATTTGTATTGAACTAATCATACTTTTTATATTTTTATCGTTAAGTTCACATTATTTTACATCTAAAACTCGTATTTACAATACATTTGGGTGAAAACAAAAAATAGAAAAAAAATTTGGGAGAAAAATTTGGTAAAAAATGGTGATAATTTCGCTAAATATCGTTTAAAGTCATTTGTATTGAACTAATCATACTTTTTATATTTTTATCGTTAAGTTCACATTATTTTACATCTAAAACACGTGTTTACAATACATTTGGGTGAATACAAAAAATAGAAAAAAAAATTGGGAACAAATTTGGTAATAAATGGTGATAATTTCGCTAAATATCGATGAAAGTCATTTGTATTGAACTAATCATACTTTTTATATTTTTATCGTTAAGTTCACATTATTTTACATCTAAAACTCGTATTTACAATACATTTGGGTGAATACAAAAAATAGAAAAAAAATTTGGGAGAAAAATTTGGTAAAAAATGGTGATAATTTCGCTAAATATCGTTTAAAGTCATTTGTATTGAACTAATCATACTTTTTATATTTTTATCGTTAAGTTCACATTATTTTACATCTAAAACACGTCTTTACAATACATTTGGGTGAATATAAAAGGTCGTAAAAAAATTTTGAAATACAGGTGATGAATCCGCTAAATATCGTCTTAAGTCATTTCTATTAAACTAATCATACTTTTTATATTTTTAGCGTTAAGTTCACATTATTTTACATCTAAAACGAGTCTTTACAATACATTTGGGTGAATACAAAAAATAGAAAAAAAATTTGGTAAAAAATGGTGATAATTCCGCTAAATATCGTTTAAAGTCATATGTATTGAACTAATCATACTTTTTATATTTTTATCGTTAAGTTCACAATATTTTACATCTAAAACACGTATTTACAATACATTTGGGTGAATACAAAAAATAGAAAAAAAATTTGGGAAAAAATTGGGTAAAAAATGGTGATAATTCCGCTAAATATCGTTTAAAGTCATTTGTATTGAACTAATCATACTTTTTATATTTTTATCGTTAAGTTCACATTATTTTACATCTAAAACACGTATTTACAATACATTTGGGTGAATACAAAAAATAGAAAATAAATTTGGGAAAAAATTGGGTAAAAAATGGTGATAATTCCGCTAAATATCGATTAAAGACATTTGTATTGAACTAATCATACTTTTTATATTTTTATCGTTAAGTTCACATAATTTTACATCTAAAACATGTCTTTACAATACATTTGGGTGAATATAAAAGGTCGTAAAAAAATTTTGAAATACAGGTGATGAATCCGCTAAATATCGTCTTAAGTCATTTCTATTAAACTAATCATACTTTTTATATTTTTAACGTTAAGTTCACATTATTTTACATCTAAAACACGTGTTTACAATACATTTGGGTGAATACAAAAAATAGAAAAAAAAATTGGGAAAAAATTTGGTAATAAATGGTGATAATTTCGCTAAATATCGATGAAAGTCATTTGTATTGAACTAATCATACTTTTTATATTTTTATCGTTAAGTTCACATTATTTTACATCTAAAACACGTCTTTACAATACATTTGGGTGAATATAAAAGGTCGTAAAAAAATTTTGAAATACAGGTGATGAATCCGCTAAATATCGTCTTAAGTCATTTCTATTTAACTAATCATACTTTTTATAATTTTAACGTTAAGTTCACATTATTTTACATCTAAAACACGTATTTACAATACGTTTGGGTGAATACAAAAAATAGAAAAAAAATTTGGGAAAAAATTGGGTAAAAAATGGTGATAATTCCGCTAAATATCGTTTAAAGTCATTTGTATTGAACTAATCATACTTTTTATATTTTTATCGTTAAGTTCACATTATTTTACATCTAAAACACGTGTTTACAATACATTTGGGTGAATACAAAAAATAGAAAAAAAAATTGGGAACAAATTTGGTAATAAATGGTGATAATTTCGCTAAATATCGATGAAAGTCATTTGTATTGAACTAATCATACTTTTTATATTTTTATCGTTAAGTTCACATTATTTTACATCTAAAACTCGTATTTACAATACATTTGGGTGAATACAAAAAATAGAAAAAAAATTTGGGAGAAAAATTTGGTAAAAAATGGTGATAATTTCGCTAAATATCGTTTAAAGTCATTTGTATTGAACTAATCATACTTTTTATATTTTTATCGTTAAGTTCACATTATTTTACATCTAAAACACGTCTTTACAATACATTTGGGTGAATATAAAAGGTCGTAAAAAAATTTTGAAATACAGGTGATGAATCCGCTAAATATCGTCTTAAGTCATTTCTATTAAACTAATCATACTTTTTATATTTTTAACGTTAAGTTCACATTATTTTACATCTAAAACGAGTCTTTACAATACATTTGGGTGAATACAAAAAATAGAAAAAAAATTTGGTAAAAAATGGTGATAATTCCGCTAAATATCGTTTAAAGTCATATGTATTGAACTAATCATACTTTTTATATTTTTATCGTTAAGTTCACAATATTTTACATCTAAAACACGTATTTACAATACATTTGGGTGAATACAAAAAATAGAAAAAAAATTTGGGAAAAAATTGGGTAAAAAATGGTGATAATTCCGCTAAATATCGTTTAAAGTCATTTGTATTGAACTAATCATACTTTTTATATTTTTATCGTTAAGTTCACATTATTTTACATCTAAAACACGTATTTACAATACATTTGGGTGAATACAAAAAATAGAAAATAAATTTGGGAAAAAATTGGGTAAAAAATGGTGATAATTCCGCTAAATATCGATTAAAGACATTTGTATTGAACTAATCATACTTTTTATATTTTTATCGTTAAGTTCACATAATTTTACATCTAAAACACGTCTTTACAATACATTTGGGTGAATATAAAGGGTCGTAAAAAAATTTTGAAATACGGGTGATGAATCCGCTAAATATCGTCTTAAGTCATTTCTATTAAACTAATCATACTTTTTATATTTTTAACGTTAAGTTCACATTATTTTACATCTAAAACACGTGTTTACAATACATTTGGGTGAATATAAAAGGTCGTAAAAAAATTTTGAAATACAGGTGATGAATCCGCTAAATATCGTCTTAAGTCATTTCTATTAAACTAATCATACTTTTTATATTTTTAACGTTAAGTTCACATTATTTTACATCTAAAACACGTGTTTACAATACATTTGGGTGAATATAAAAGGTCGTAAAAAAATTTTGAAATACAGGTGATGAATCCGCTAAATATCGTCTTAAGTCATTTCTATTAAACTAATCATACTTTTTATATTTTTAACGTTAAGTTCACATTATTTTACATCTAAAACACGTCTTTACAATACATTTGGGTGAATACAAAAAATAGAAAAAAAATTTGGTAAAAAATGATGATAATTCCGCTAAATATCGTTTAAAGTCATTTGTATTGAACTAATCATACTTTTTATATTTTTATCGTTAAGTTCACATTATTTTACATCTAAAACACGTATTTACAATACATTTGGGTGAATACAAAAAATAGAAAATAAATTTGGGAAAAAATTGGGTAAAAAATGGTGATAATTCCGCTAAATATCGATTAAAGACATTTGTATTGAACTAATCATACTTTTTATATTTTTATCGTTAAGTTCACAAAATTTTACATCTAAAACACGTCTTTACAATACATTTGGGTGAATATAAAAGGTCGTAAAAAAATTTTGAAATAAGGGCGATGAATCCGCTAAATATCGTCTTAAGTCATTTCTATTAAACTAATCATACTTTTTATATTTTTATCGTTAAGTTCACATTATTTTACATCTAAAACACGTGTTTACAATACATTTGGGTGAATACAAAAAATAGAAAAAAAAATTGGGAAAAAATTTGGTAATAAATGGTGATAATTTCGCTAAATATCGATGAAAGTCATTTGTATTGAACTAATCATACTTTTTATATTTTTATCGTTAAGTTCACATTATTTTACATCTAAAACTCGTATTTACAATACATTTGGGTGAATACAAAAAATAGAAAAAAAATTTGGGAGAAAAATTTGGTAAAAAATGGTGATAATTTCGCTAAATATCGTTTAAAGTCATTTGTATTGAACTAATCATACTTTTTATATTTTTATCGTTAAGTTCACATTATTTTACATCTATAACACGTCTTTACAATACATTTGGGTGAATATAAAAGGTCGTAAAAAAATTTTGAAATACAGGTGATGAATCCGCTAAATATCGTCTTAAGTCATTTCTATTAAACTAATCATACTTTTTATATTTTTAACGTTAAGTTCACATTATTTTACATCTAAAAAAAGTCTTTACAATACATTTGGGTGAATACAAAAAATAGAAAAAAAATTTGGTAAAAAATGGTGATAATTCCGCTAAATATCGTTTAAAGTCATATGTATTGAACTAATCATACTTTTTATATTTTTATCGTTAAGTTCACAATATTTTACATCTAAAACACGTATTTACAATACATTTGGGTGAATACAAAAAATAGAAAAAAAATTTGGGAAAAAATTGGGTAAAAAATGGTGATAATTCCGCTAAATATCGTTTAAAGTCATTTGTATTGAACTAATCATACTTTTTATATTTTTATCGTTAAGTTCACATTATTTTACATCTAAAACACGTATTTACAATACATTTGGGTGAATACAAAAAATAGAAAATAAATTTGGGAAAAAATTTGGTAAAAAATGGTGATAATTCCGCTAAATATCGATTAAAGACATTTGTATTGAACTAATCATACTTTTTATATTTTTATCGTTAAGTTCACATAATTTTACATCTAAAACACGTCTTTACAATACATTTGGGTGAATATAAAAGGTCGTAAAAAAATTTTGAAATACGGGTGATGAATCCGCTAAATATCGTCTTAAGTCATTTCTATTAAACTAATCATACTTTTTATATTTTTAACGTTAAGTTCACATTATTTTACATCTAAAACACGTGTTTACAATACATTTGGGTGAATATAAAAGGTCGTAAAAAAATTTTGAAATACAGGTGATGAATCCGCTAAATATCGTCTTAAGTCATTTCTATTAAACTAATCATACTTTTTATATTTTTAACGTTAAGTTCACATTATTTTACATCTAAAACACGTCTTTACAATACATTTGGGTGAATACAAAAAATAGAAAAAAAATTTGGTAAAAAATGATGATAATTCCGCTAAATATCGTTTAAAGTCATTTGTATTGAACTAATCATACTTTTTATATTTTTATCGTTAAGTTCACATTATTTTACATCTAAAACACGTATTTACAATACATTTGGGTGAATACAAAAAATAGAAAATAAATTTGGGAAAAATTGGGTAAAAAATGGTGATAATTCCGCTAAATATCGATTAAAGACATTTGTATTGAACTAATCATACTTTTTATATTTTTATCGTTAAGTTCACAAAATTTTACATCTAAAACACGTCTTTACAATACATTTGGGTGAATATAAAAGGTCGTAAAAAAATTTTGAAATAAGGGCGATGAATCCGCTAAATATCGTCTTAAGTCATTTCTATTAAACTAATCATACTTTTTATATTTTTATCGTTAAGTTCACATTATTTTACATCTAAAACACGTGTTTACAATACATTTGGGTGAATACAAAAAATAGAAAAAAAAATTGGGAAAAAATTTGGTAATAAATGGTGATAATTTCGCTAAATATCGATGAAAGTCATTTGTATTGAACTAATCATACTTTTTATATTTTTATCGTTAAGTTCACATTATTTTACATCTAAAACTCGTATTTACAATACATTTGGGTGAATACAAAAAATAGAAAAAAAATTTGGGAGAAAAATTTGGTAAAAAATGGTGATAATTTCGCTAAATATCGTTTAAAGTCATTTGTATTGAACTAATCATACTTTTTATATTTTTATCGTTAAGTTCACATTATTTTACATCTATAACACGTCTTTACAATACATTTGGGTGAATATAAAAGGTCGTAAAAAAATTTTGAAATACGGGTGATGAATCCGCTAAATATCGTCTTAAGTCATTTCTATTAAACTAATCATACTTTTTATATTTTTAACGTTAAGTTCACATTATTTTACATCTAAAACACGTCTTTACAATACATTTGGGTGAATATAAAAGGTCGTAAAAAAATTTTGAAATACAGGTGATGAATCCGCTAAATATCGTCTTAAGTCATTTCTATTAAACTAATCATACTTTTTATATTTTTAACGTTAAGTTCACATTATTTTACATCTAAAACACGTGTTTACAATACATTTGGGTGAATACAAAAAATAGAAAAAAAAATTTGGTAAAAAATGGTGATAAATGGTGATAATTTCGCTAAATATCGATGAAAGTCATTTGTATTGAACTAATCATACTTTTTATATTTTTATCGTTAAGTTCACATTATTTTACATCTAAAACTCGTATTTACAATACATTTGGGTGAATACAAAAAATAGAAAAAAAATTTGGGAGAAAAATTTGGTAAAAAATGGTGATAATTTCGCTAAATATCGTTTAAAGTCATTTGTATTGAACTAATCATACTTTTTATATTTTTATCGTTAAGTTCACATTATTTTACATCTAAAACACGTCTTTACAATACATTTGGGTGAATATAAAAGGTCGTAAAAAAATTTTGAAATACAGGTGATGAATCCGCTAAATATCGTCTTAAGTCATTTCTATTAAACTAATCATACTTTTTATATTTTTAACGTTAAGTTCACATTATTTTACATCTAAAACGAGTCTTTACAATACATTTGGGTGAATACAAAAAATAGAAAAAAAATTTGGTAAAAAATGGTGATAATTCCGCTAAATATCGTTTAAAGTCATATGTATTGAACTAATCATACTTTTTATATTTTTATCGTTAAGTTCACAATATTTTACATCTAAAACACGTATTTACAATACATTTGGGTGAATACAAAAAATAGAAAAAAAATTTGGGAAAAAATTGGGTAAAAAATGGTGATAATTCCGCTAAATATCGTTTAAAGTCATTTGTATTGAACTAATCATACTTTTTATATTTTTATCGTTAAGTTCACATTATTTTACATCTAAAACACGTATTTACAATACATTTGGGTGAATACAAAAAATAGAAAATAAATTTGGGAAAAAATTGGGTAAAAAATGGTGATAATTCCGCTAAATATCGATTAAAGACATTTGTATTGAACTAATCATACTTTTTATATTTTTATCGTTAAGTTCACATAATTTTACATCTAAAACACGTCTTTACAATACATTTGGGTGAATATAAAAGGTCGTAAAAAAATTTTGAAATACGGGTGATGAATCCGCTAAATATCGTCTTAAGTCATTTCTATTAAACTAATCATACTTTTTATATTTTTAACGTTAAGTTCACATTATTTTACATCTAAAACACGTGTTTACAATACATTTGGGTGAATATAAAAGGTCGTAAAAAAATTTTGAAATACAGGTGATGAATCCGCTAAATATCGTCTTAAGTCATTTCTATTAAACTAATCATACTTTTTATATTTTTAACGTTAAGTTCACATTATTTTACATCTAAAACACGTCTTTACAATACATTTGGGTGAATACAAAAAATAGAAAAAAAATTTGGTAAAAAATGATGATAATTCCGCTAAATATCGTTTAAAGTCATTTGTATTGAACTAATCATACTTTTTATATTTTTATCGTTAAGTTCACATTATTTTACATCTAAAACACTTATTTACAATACATTTGGGTGAATACAAAAAATAGAAAATAAATTTGGGAAAAAATTGGGTAAAAAATGGTGATAATTCCGCTAAATATCGATTAAAGACATTTGTATTGAACTAATCATACTTTTTATATTTTTATCGTTAAGTTCACAAAATTTTACATCTAAAACACGTCTTTACAATACATTTGGGTGAATATAAAAGGTCGTAAAAAAATTTTGAAATAAGGGCGATGAATCCGCTAAATATCGTCTTAAGTCATTTCTATTAAACTAATCATACTTTTTATATTTTTATCGTTAAGTTCACATTATTTTACATCTAAAACACGTGTTTACAATACATTTGGGTGAATACAAAAAATAGAAAAAAAAATTGGGAAAAAATTTGGTAATAAATGGTGATAATTTCGCTAAATATCGATGAAAGTCATTTGTATTGAACTAATCATACTTTTTATATTTTTATCGTTAAGTTCACATTATTTTACATCTAAAACTCGTATTTACAATACATTTGGGTGAATACAAAAAATAGAAAAAAAATTTGGGAGAAAAATTTGGTATAAAATGGTGATAATTTCGCTAAATATCGTTTAAAGTCATTTGTATTGAACTAATCATACTTTTTATATTTTTATCGTTAAGTTCACATTATTTTACATCTAAAACACGTCTTTACAATACATTTGGGTGAATACAAAAAATAGAAAAAAAATTTGGTAAAAAATGGTGATAATTCCGCTAAATATCGTTTAAAGTCATTTGTATTGAACTAATCATACTTTTTATATTTTTATCGTTAAGTTCACATTATTTTACATCTAAAACACGTCTTTACAATACATTTGGGTGAATATAAAAGGTCGTAAAAAAATTTTGAAATACAGGTGATGAATCCGCTAAATATCGTCTTAAGTCATTTCTATTAAACTAATCATACTTTTTATATTTTTAACGTTAAGTTCACATTATTTTACATCTAAAACACGTCTTTACAATACATTTGGGTGAATACAAAAAATAGAAAAAAAATTTGGTAAAAAATGGTGATAATTCCTCTAAATATCGTTTAAAGTCATTTGTATTGAACTAATCATACTTTTTATATTTTTATCGTTAAGTTCACATATTTTAACATCTAAAACACGTCTTAACAATACATTTGGGTGAATATAAAAGGTCGTAAAAAAATTTTGAAATACAGTTGATGAATCCGCTAAATATCGTCTTAAGTCTTTTCAATTAAACTAATCATACTTTTTATATTTTTAACGTTAAGTTCACATTATTTTACATCTAAAACACGTCTTTACAATACATTTGGGTGAATATAAAAGGTCGTAAAAAAATTTTGAAATACAGGTGATGAATCCGCTAAATATCGTCTTAAGTCATTTCTATTAAACTAATCATACTTTTTATATTTTTAACGTTAAGTTCACATTATTTTACATCTAAAACTCGTATTTACAATACATTTGGGTGAATACAAAAAATAGAAAAAAAATTTGGGAGAAAAATTTGGTAAAAAATGGTGATAATTTCGCTAAATATCGTTTAAAGTCATTTGTATTGAACTAATCATACTTTTTATATTTTTATCGTTAATTTCACATTATTTTACATCTAAAACACGTCTTTACAATACATTTGGGTGAATATAAAAGGTCGTAAAAAAATTTTGAAATACGGGCGATGAATCCGCTAAATATCGTCTTAAGTCATTTCTATTAAACTAATCATACTTTTTATATTTTTAACGTTAAGTTCACATTATTTTACATCAAAAACACGTGTTTACAATACATTTGGGTGAATACAAAAAATAGAAAAAAAATTTGGTAAAAAATGGTGATAATTCCTCTAAATATCGTTTAAAGTCATTTGTATTGAACTAATCATACTTTTTATATTTTTATCGTTAAGTTCACATATTTTAACATCTAAAACACGTCTTAACAATACATTTGGGTGAATATAAAAGGTCGTAAAAAAATTTTGAAATACAGTTGATGAATCCGCTAAATATCGTCTTAAGTCTTTTCTATTAAACTAATCATACTTTTTATATTTTTAACGTTAAGTTCACATTATTTTACATCTAAAACACGTCTTTACAATACATTTGGGTGAATACAAAAGGTCGTAAAAAAATTTTGAAATACAGGTGATGAATCCGCTAAATATCGTCTTAAGTCATTTCTATTAAACTAATCATACTTTTTATATTTTTAACGTTAAGTTCACATTATTTTACATCTAAAACACGTGTTTACAATACATTTGGGTGAATACAAAAAATAGAAAATAAATTTGGGAAAAAATGGTGATAATTTCGCTAAATATCGATGAAAGTCATTTGTATTGAACTAATCATACTTTTTATATTTTTATCGTTAAGTTCACATTATTTTACATCTAAAACACGTATTTACAATACATTTGGGTGAATACAAAAAATAGAAAATAAATTTGGGAAAAAATTGGGTAAAAAATGGTGATAATTCCGCTAAATATCGATTAAAGACATTTGTATTGAACTAATCATACTTTTTATATTTTTATCGTTAAGTTCACATAATTTTACATCTAAAACAAGTCTTTACAATACATTTGGGTGAATATAAAAGGTCGTAAAAAAATTTTGAAATACGGGTGATGAATCCGCTAAATATCGTCTTAAGTCATTTCTATTAAACTAATCATACTTTTTATATTTTTAACGTTAAGTTCACATTATTTTACACCTAAAACACGTGTTTACAATACATTTGGGTGAATATAAAAGGTCGTAAAAAAATTTTGAAATACAGGTGATGAATCCGCTAAATATCGTCTTAAGTCATTTCTATTAAACTAATCATACTTTTTATATTTTTAACGTTAAGTTCACATTATTTTACATCTAAAACACGTCTTTACAATACATTTGGGTGAATACAAAAAATAGAAAAAAAATTTGGTAAAAAATGGTGATAATTTCGCTAAATATCGTTTAAAGTCATTTGTATTGAACTAATCATACTTTTTATATTTTTATCGTTAAGTTCACATAATTTTACATCTAAAACACGTCTTTACAATACATTTGGGTGAATATAAAAGGTCGTAAAAAAATTTTGAAATACGGGCGATGAATCCGCTAAATATCGTCTTAAGTCATTTCTATTAAACTAATCATACTTTTTATATTTTTAACGTTAAGTTCACATTATTTTACATCTAAAACACGTGTTTACAATACATTTGGGTGAATACAAAAAATAGAAAAAAAATTTGGTAAAAAATGGTGATAATTCCTCTAAATATCGTTTAAAGTCATTTGTATTGAACTAATCATACTTTTTATATTTTTATCGTTATGTTCACATATTTTAACATCTAAAACACGTCTTAACAATACATTTGGGTGAATATAAAAGGTCGTAAAAAAATTTTGAATTACAGTTGATGAATCCGCTAAATATCGTCTTAAGTCTTTTCTATTAAACTAATCATACTTTTTATATTTTTAACGTTAAGTTCACATTATTTTACATCTAAAACACGTCTTTACAATACATTTGGGTGAATACAAAAGGTCGTAAAAAAATTTTGAAATACAGGTGATGAATCCGCTAAATATCGTCTTAAGTCATTTCTATTAAACTAATCATACTTTTTATATTTTTAACGTTAAGTTCACATTATTTTACATTTAAAACACGTGTTTACAATACATTTGGGTGAATACAAAAAATAGAAAAAAAAATTGGGAAAAAATTTGGTAATAAATGGTGATAATTTCGCTAAATATCGATGAAAGTCATTTGTATTGAACTAATCATACTTTTTATATTTTTATCGTTAAGTTCACATTATTTTACATTTAAAACTCGTATTTACAATACATTTGGGTGAATACAAAAAATAGAAAAAAAATTTGGGAGAAAAATTTGGTAAAAAATGGTGATAATTTCGCTAAATATCGTTTAAAGTCATTTGTATTGAACTAATCATACTTTTTATATTTTTATCGTTAAGTTCACATATTTTAACATCTAAAACACGTCTTAACAATACATTTGGGTGAATATAAAAGGTCGTAAAAAAATTTTGAAATACAGTTGATGAATCCGCTAAATATCGTCTTAAGTCTTTTCTATTAAACTAATCATACTTTTTATATTTTTAACGTTAAGTTCACATTATTTTACATCTAAAACACGTATTTACAATACATTTGGGTGAATACAAAAAATAGAAAAAAAATTTGGTAAAAAATGGTGATAATTCCGCTAAATATCGTTTAAAGTCATTTGTATTGAACTAATCATACTTTTTATATTTTTATCGTTAAGTTCACATTATTTTACATCTAAAACACGTATTTACAATACATTTGGGTGAATACAAAAAATAGAAAAAAAATTTGGTAAAAAATGGTGATAATTCCTCTAAATATCGTTTAAAGTCATTTGTATTGAACTAATCATACTTTTTATATTTTTATCGTTAAGTTCACATATTTTAACATCTAAAACACGTCTTAACAATACATTTGGGTGAATATAAAAGGTCGTAAAAAAATTTTGAAATACAGTTGATGAATCCGCTAAATATCGTCTTAAGTCTTTTCTATTAAACTAATCATACTTTTTATATTTTTAACGTTAAGTTCACATTATTTTACATCTAAAACACGTCTTTACAATACATTTGGGTGATTATAAAAGGTCGTAAAAAAATTTTGAAATACAGGTGATGAATCCGCTAAATATCGTCTTAAGTCATTTCTATTAAACTAATCATACTTTTTATATTTTTAACGTTAAGTTCACATTATTTTACTTCTAAAACACGTCTTTACAATACATTTGGGTGAATATAAAAGGTCGTAAAAAAATTTTGAAATACAGGTGATGAATCCGCTAAATATCGTCCTAAGTCATTTCTATTAAACTAATCATACTTTTTATATTTTTATCGTTAAGTTCACATAATTTTACATCTAAAACACGTCTTTACAATACATTTGGGTGAATATAAAAGGTCGTAAAAAAATTTTGAAATACGGGCGATGAATCCGCTAAATATCGTCTTAAGTCATTTCTATTAAACTAATCATACTTTTTATATTTTTAACGTTAAGTTCACATTATTTTACATCTAAAACACGTGTTTACAATACATTTGGGTGAATACAAAAAATAGAAAAAAAATTTGGTAAAAAATGGTGATAATTCCTCTAAATATCGTTTAAAGTCATTTGTATTGAACTAATCATACTTTTTATATTTTTATCGTTAAGTTCTCATATTTTAACATCTAAAACACGTCTTAACAATACATTTGGGTGAATATAAAAGGTCGTAAAAAAATTTTGAAATACAGTTGATGAATCCGCTAAATATCGTCTTAAGTCTTTTCTATTAAACTAATCATACTTTTTATATTTTTAACGTTAAGTTCACATTATTTTACATCTAAAACACGTCTTTACAGTACATTTGGGTGAATACAAAAGGTCGTAAAAAAATTTTGAAATACAGGTGATGAATCCGCTAAATATCGTCTTAAGTCATTTCTATTAAACTAATCATACTTTTTATATTTTTAACGTTAAGTTCACATTATTTTACATCTAAAACACGTGTTTACAATACATTTGGGTGAATACAAAAAATAGAAAAAAAAATTGGGAAAAAATTTGGTAATAAATGGTGATAATTTCGCTAAATATCGATGAAAGTCATTTGTATTGAACTAATCATACTTTTTATATTTTTATCGTTAAGTTCACATTATTTTACATCTAAAACTCGTATTTACAATACATTTGGGTGAATACAAAAAATAGAAAAAAAATTTGGGAGAAAAATTTGGTAAAAAATGGTGATAATTTCGCTAAATATCGTTTAAAGTCATTTGTATTGAACTAATCATACTTTTTATATTTTTATCGTTAAGTTCACATTATTTTACATCTAAAACACGTCTTTACAATACATTTGGGTGAATATAAAAGGTCGTAAAAAAATTTTGAAATACGGGCGATGAATCCGCTAAATATCGTCTTAAGTCATTTCTATTAAACTAATCATACTTTTTATATTTTTAACGTTAAGTTCACATTATTTTACATCAAAAACACGTGTTTACAATACATTTGGGTGAATACAAAAAATAGAAAAAAAATTTGGTAAAAAATGGTGATAATTCCTCTAAATATCGTTTAAAGTCATTTGTATTGAACTAATCATACTTTTTATATTTTTATCGTTAAGTTCACATATTTTAACATCTAAAACACGTCTTAACAATACATTTGGGTGAATATAAAAGGTCGTAAAAAAATTTTGAAATACAGTTGATGAATCCGCTAAATATCGTCATAAGTCTTTTCTATTAAACTAATCATACTTTTTATATTTTTAACGTTAAGTTCACATTATTTTACATCTAAAACACGTCTTTACAATACATTTGGGTGAATACAAAAGGTCGTAAAAAAATTTTGAAATACAGGTGATGAATCCGCTAAATATCGTCTTAAGTCATTTCTATTAAACTAATCATACTTTTTATATTTTTAACGTTAAGTTCACATTATTTTACATCTAAAACACGTGTTTACAATACATTTGGGTGAATACAAAAAATAGAAAAAAAAATTGGGAAAAAATTTGGTAATAAATGGTGATAATTTCGCTAAATATCGATGAAAGTCATTTGTATTGAACTAATCATACTTTTTATATTTTTATCGTTAAGTTCACATTATTTTACATCTAAAACTCGTATTTACAATACATTTGGGTGAATACAAAAAATAGAAAAAAAATTTGGGAGAAAAATTTGGTAAAAAATGGTGATAATTCCGCTAAATATCGTTTAAAGTCATTTGTATTGAACTAATCATACTTTTTATATTTTTATCGTTAAGTTCACATTATTTTACATCTAAAACACGTATTTACAATACATTTGGGAGAATACAAAAAATAGAAAATAAATTTGGGAAAAAATTGGGTAAAAAATGGTGATAATTCCGCTAAATATCGATTAAAGACATTTGTATTGAACTAATCATACTTTTTATATTTTTATCGTTAAGTTCACATAATTTTACATCTAAAACACGTCTTTACAATACATTTGGGTGAATATAAAAGGTCGTAAAAAAATTTTGAAATACGGGCGATGAATCCGCTAAATATCGTCTTAAGTCATTTCTATTAAACTAATCATACTTTTTATATTTTTAACGTTAAGTTCACATTATTTTACTTCTAAAACACGTCTTTACAATACATTTGGGTGAATATAAAAGGTCGTAAAAAAATTTTGAAATACAGGTGATGAATCCGCTAAATATCGTCTTAAGTCATTTCTATTAAACTAATCATACTTTTTATATTTTTAACGTTAGTTCACATTATTTTACATCAAAAACACGTGTTTACAATACATTTGGGTGAATACAAAAAATAGAAAAAAAATTTGGTAAAAAATGGTGATAATTCCTCTAAATATCGTTTAAAGTCATTTGTATTGAACTAATCATACTTTTTATATTTTTATCGTTAAGTTCACATATTTTAACATCTAAAACACGTCTTAACAATACATTTGGGTGAATATAAAAGGTCGTAAAAAAATTTTGAAATACAGTTGATGAATCCGCTAAATATCGTCATAAGTCTTTTCTATTAAACTAATCATACTTTTTATATTTTTAACGTTAAGTTCACATTATTTTACATCTAAAACACGTCTTTACAATACATTTGGGTGAATACAAAAGGTCGTAAAAAAATTTTGAAATACAGGTGATGAATCCGCTAAATATCGTCTTAAGTCATTTCTATTAAACTAATCATACTTTTTATATTTTTAACGTTAAGTTCACATTATTTTACATCTAAAACACGTGTTTACAATACATTTGGGTGAATACAAAAAATAGAAAAAAAAATTGGGAAAAAATTTGGTAATAAATGGTGATAATTTCGCTAAATATCGATGAAAGTCATTTGTATTGAACTAATCATACTTTTTATATTTTTATCGTTAAGTTCACATTATTTTACATCTAAAACTCGTATTTACAATACATTTGGGTGAATACAAAAAATAGAAAAAAAATTTGGGAGAAAAATTTGGTAAAAAATGGTGATAATTCCGCTAAATATCGTTTAAAGTCATTTGTATTGAACTAATCATACTTTTTATATTTTTATCGTTAAGTTCACATTATTTTACATCTAAAACACGTATTTACAATACATTTGGGAGAATACAAAAAATAGAAAATAAATTTGGGAAAAAATTGGGTAAAAAATGGTGATAATTCCGCTAAATATCGATTAAAGACATTTGTATTGAACTAATCATACTTTTTATATTTTTATCGTTAAGTTCACATAATTTTACATCTAAAACACGTCTTTACAATACATTTGGGTGAATATAAAAGGTCGTAAAAAAATTTTGAAATACGGGCGATGAATCCGCTAAATATCGTCTTAAGTCATTTCTATTAAACTAATCATACTTTTTATATTTTTAACGTTAAGTTCACATTTTTTTACTTCTAAAACACGTCTTTACAATACATTTGGGTGAATATAAAAGGTCGTAAAAAAATTTTGAAATACAGGTGATGAATCCGCTAAATATCGTCTTAAGTCATTTCTATTAAACTAATCATACTTTTTATATTTTTAACGTTAAGTTCACATTATTTTACATCAAAAACACGTGTTTACAATACATTTGGGTGAATACAAAAAATAGAAAAAAAATTTGGTAAAAAATGGTGATAATTCCTCTAAATATCGTTTAAAGTCATTTGTATTGAACTAATCATACTTTTTATATTTTTATCGTTAAGTTCACATATTTTAACATCTAAAACACGTCTTAACAATACATTTGGGTGAATATAAAAGGTCGTAAAAAAATTTTGAAATACAGTTGATGAATCCGCTAAATATCGTCTTAAGTCTTTTCTATTAAACTAATCATACTTTTTATATTTTTAACGTTAAGTTCACATTATTTTACATCTAAAACACGTCTTTACAATACATTTGGGTGAATACAAAAGGTCGTAAAAAAATTTTGAAATACAGGTGATGAATCCGCTAAATATCGTCTTAAGTCATTTCTATTAAACTAATCATACTTTTTATATTTTTAACGTTAAGTTCACATTATTTTACATCTAAAACACGTGTTTACAATACATTTGGGTGAATACAAAAAATAGAAAAAAAAATTGGGAAAAAATTTGGTAATAAATGGTGATAATTTCGCTAAATATCGATGAAAGTCATTTGTATTGAACTAATCATACTTTTTATATTTTTATCGTTAAGTTCACATTATTTTACATCTAAAACTCGTATTTACAATACATTTGGGTGAATACAAAAAATAGAAAAAAAATTTGGGAGAAAAATTTGGTAAAAAATGGTGATAATTTCGCTAAATATCGTTTAAAGTCATTTGTATTGAACTAATCATACTTTTTATATTTTTATCGTTAAGTTCACATATTTTAACATCTAAAACACGTCTTAACAATACATTTGGGTGAATATAAAAGGTCGTAAAAAAATTTTGAAATACAGTTGATGAATCCGCTAAATATCGTCTTAAGTCTTTTCTATTAAACTAATCATACTTTTTATATTTTTAACGTTAAGTTCACATTATTTTACATCTAAAACACGTCTTTACAATACATTTGGGTGAATACAAAAAATAGAAAAAAAAATTTGGTAAAAAATGGTGATAATTCCTCTAAATATCGTTTAAAGTCATTTGTATTGAACTAATCATACTTTTTATATTTTTATCGTTAAGTTCACATATTTTAACATCTAAAACACGTCTTAACAATACATTTGGGTGAATATAAAAGGTCGTAAAAAAATTTTGAAATACAGTTGATGAATCCGCTAAATATCGTCTTAAGTCTTTTCTATTAAACTAATCATACTTTTTATATTTTTAACGTTAAGTTCACATTATTTTACATCTAAAACACGTCTTTACAATACATTTGGGTGAATACAAAAGGTCGTAAAAAAATTTTGAAATACAGGTGATGAATCCGCTAAATATCGTCTTAAGTCATTTCTATTAAACTAATCATACTTTTTATATTTTTAACGTTAAGTTCACATTATTTTACATCTAAAACACGTGTTTACAATACATTTGGGTGAATACAAAAAATAGAAAAAAAAATTGGGAAAAAATTTGGTAATAAATGGTGATAATTTCGCTAAATATCGATGAAAGTCATTTGTATTGAACTAATCATACTTTTTATATTTTTATCGTTAAGTTCACATTATTTTACATCTAAAACTCGTATTTACAATACATTTGGGTGAATACAAAAAATAGAAAAAAAATTTGGGAGAAAAATTTGGTAAAAAATGGTGATAATTTCGCTAAATATCGTTTAAAGTCATTTGTATTGAACTAATCATACTTTTTATATTTTTATCGTTAAGTTCACATATTTTAACATCTAAAACACGTCTTAACAATACATTTGGGTGAATATAAAAGGTCGTAAAAAAATTTTGAAATACAGTTGATGAATCCGCTAAATATCGTCTTAAGTCTTTTCTATTAAACTAATCATACTTTTTATATTTTTAACGTTAAGTTCACATTATTTTACATCTAAAACACGTCTTTACAATACATTTGGGTGAATACAAAAAATAGAAAAAAAATTTGGTAAAAAATGGTGATAATTCCGCTAAATATCGTTTAAAGTCATTTGTATTGAACTAATCATACTTTTTATATTTTTATCGTTAAGTTCACATTATTTTACATCTAAAACACGTATTTACAATACATTTGGGTGAATACAAAAAATAGAAAAAAAAATTTGGTAAAAAATGGTGATAATTCCTCTAAATATCGTTTAAAGTCATTTGTATTGAACTAATCATACTTTTTATATTTTCATAGTTAAGTTCACATATTTTAACATCTAAAACACGTCTTAACAATACATTTGGGTGAATATAAAAGGTCGTAAAAAAATTTTGAAATACAGTTGATGAATCCGCTAAATATCGTCTTAAGTCTTTTCTATTAAACTAATCATACTTTTTATATTTTTAACGTTAAGTTCACATTATTTTACATCTAAAACACGTCTTTACAATACATTTGGGTGATTATAAAAGGTCGTAAAAAAATTTTGAAATACAGGTGATGAATCCGCTAAATATCGTCTTAAGTCATTTCTATTAAACTAATCATACTTTTTATATTTTTAACGTTAAGTTCACATTATTTTACTTCTAAAACACGTCTTTACAATACATTTGGGTGAATATAAAAGGTCGTAAAAAAATTTTGAAATACAGGTGATGAATCCGCTAAATATCGTCCTAAGTCATTTCTATTAAACTAATCATACTTTTTATATTTTTATCGTTAAGTTCACATAATTTTACATCTAAAACACGTCTTTACAATACATTTGGGTGAATATAAAAGGTCGTAAAAAAATTTTGAAATACGGGCGATGAATCCGCTAAATATCGTCTTAAGTCATTTCTATTAAACTAATCATACTTTTTATATTTTTAACGTTAAGTTCACATTATTTTACATCTAAAACACGTGTTTACAATACATTTGGGTGAATACAAAAAATAGAAAAAAAATTTGGTAAAAAATGGTGATAATTCCTCTAAATATCGTTTAAAGTCATTTGTATTGAACTAATCATACTTTTTATATTTTTATCGTTATGTTCACATATTTTAACATCTAAAACACGTCTTAACAATACATTTGGGTGAATATAAAAGGTCGTAAAAAAATTTTGAATTACAGTTGATGAATCCGCTAAATATCGTCTTA
This sequence comes from Diuraphis noxia, assembly GCF_037042655.1. Classification (NCBI taxonomy): domain Eukaryota; kingdom Metazoa; phylum Arthropoda; class Insecta; order Hemiptera; family Aphididae; genus Diuraphis; species Diuraphis noxia. Next base: position 109,214,885 of record NW_028301711.1, read on the forward strand.
AGTCTTTTCTATTAAACTAATCATACTTTTTATATTTTTAACGTTAAGTTCACATTATTTTACATCTAAAACACGTCTTTACAATACATTTGGGTGAATACAAAAGGTCGTAAAAAAATTTTGAAATACAGGTGATGAATCCGCTAAATATCGTCTTAAGTCATTTCTATTAAACTAATCATACTTTTTATATTTTTAACGTTAAGTTCACATTATTTTACATTTAAAACACGTGTTTACAATACATTTGGGTGAATACAAAAAATAGAAAAAAAAATTGGGAAAAAATTTGGTAATAAATGGTGATAATTTCGCTAAATATCGATGAAAGTCATTTGTATTGAACTAATCATACTTTTTATATTTTTATCGTTAAGTTCACATTATTTTACATTTAAAACTCGTATTTACAATACATTTGGGTGAATACAAAAAATAGAAAAAAAATTTGGGAGAAAAATTTGGTAAAAAATGGTGATAATTTCGCTAAATATCGTTTAAAGTCATTTGTATTGAACTAATCATACTTTTTATATTTTTATCGTTAAGTTCACATATTTTAACATCTAAAACACGTCTTAACAATACATTTGGGTGAATATAAAAGGTCGTAAAAAAATTTTGAAATACAGTTGATGAATCCGCTAAATATCGTCTTAAGTCTTTTCTATTAAACTAATCATACTTTTTATATTTTTAACGTTAAGTTCACATTATTTTACATCTAAAACACGTATTTACAATACATTTGGGTGAATACAAAAAATAGAAAAAAAATTTGGTAAAAAATGGTGATAATTCCGCTAAATATCGTTTAAAGTCATTTGTATTGAACTAATCATACTTTTTATATTTTTATCGTTAAGTTCACATTATTTTACATCTAAAACACGTATTTACAATACATTTGGGTGAATACAAAAAATAGAAAAAAAATTTGGTAAAAAATGGTGATAATTCCTCTAAATATCGTTTAAAGTCATTTGTATTGAACTAATCATACTTTTTATATTTTTATCGTTAAGTTCACATATTTTAACATCTAAAACACGTCTTAACAATACATTTGGGTGAATATAAAAGGTCGTAAAAAAATTTTGAAATACAGTTGATGAATCCGCTAAATATCGTCTTAAGTCTTTTCTATTAAACTAATCATACTTTTTATATTTTTAACGTTAAGTTCACATTATTTTACATCTAAAACACGTCTTTACAATACATTTGGGTGATTATAAAAGGTCGTAAAAAAATTTTGAAATACAGGTGATGAATCCGCTAAATATCGTCTTAAGTCATTTCTATTAAACTAATCATACTTTTTATATTTTTAACGTTAAGTTCACATTATTTTACTTCTAAAACACGTCTTTACAATACATTTGGGTGAATATAAAAGGTCGTAAAAAAATTTTGAAATACAGGTGATGAATCCGCTAAATATCGTCCTAAGTCATTTCTATTAAACTAATCATACTTTTTATATTTTTATCGTTAAGTTCACATAATTTTACATCTAAAACACGTCTTTACAATACATTTGGGTGAATATAAAAGGTCGTAAAAAAATTTTGAAATACGGGCGATGAATCCGCTAAATATCGTCTTAAGTCATTTCTATTAAACTAATCATACTTTTTATATTTTTAACGTTAAGTTCACATTATTTTACATCTAAAACACGTGTTTACAATACATTTGGGTGAATACAAAAAATAGAAAAAAAATTTGGTAAAAAATGGTGATAATTCCTCTAAATATCGTTTAAAGTCATTTGTATTGAACTAATCATACTTTTTATATTTTTATCGTTAAGTTCTCATATTTTAACATCTAAAACACGTCTTAACAATACATTTGGGTGAATATAAAAGGTCGTAAAAAAATTTTGAAATACAGTTGATGAATCCGCTAAATATCGTCTTAAGTCTTTTCTATTAAACTAATCATACTTTTTATATTTTTAACGTTAAGTTCACATTATTTTACATCTAAAACACGTCTTTACAGTACATTTGGGTGAATACAAAAGGTCGTAAAAAAATTTTGAAATACAGGTGATGAATCCGCTAAATATCGTCTTAAGTCATTTCTATTAAACTAATCATACTTTTTATATTTTTAACGTTAAGTTCACATTATTTTACATCTAAAACACGTGTTTACAATACATTTGGGTGAATACAAAAAATAGAAAAAAAAATTGGGAAAAAATTTGGTAATAAATGGTGATAATTTCGCTAAATATCGATGAAAGTCATTTGTATTGAACTAATCATACTTTTTATATTTTTATCGTTAAGTTCACATTATTTTACATCTAAAACTCGTATTTACAATACATTTGGGTGAATACAAAAAATAGAAAAAAAATTTGGGAGAAAAATTTGGTAAAAAATGGTGATAATTTCGCTAAATATCGTTTAAAGTCATTTGTATTGAACTAATCATACTTTTTATATTTTTATCGTTAAGTTCACATTATTTTACATCTAAAACACGTCTTTACAATACATTTGGGTGAATATAAAAGGTCGTAAAAAAATTTTGAAATACGGGCGATGAATCCGCTAAATATCGTCTTAAGTCATTTCTATTAAACTAATCATACTTTTTATATTTTTAACGTTAAGTTCACATTATTTTACATCAAAAACACGTGTTTACAATACATTTGGGTGAATACAAAAAATAGAAAAAAAATTTGGTAAAAAATGGTGATAATTCCTCTAAATATCGTTTAAAGTCATTTGTATTGAACTAATCATACTTTTTATATTTTTATCGTTAAGTTCACATATTTTAACATCTAAAACACGTCTTAACAATACATTTGGGTGAATATAAAAGGTCGTAAAAAAATTTTGAAATACAGTTGATGAATCCGCTAAATATCGTCATAAGTCTTTTCTATTAAACTAATCATACTTTTTATATTTTTAACGTTAAGTTCACATTATTTTACATCTAAAACACGTCTTTACAATACATTTGGGTGAATACAAAAGGTCGTAAAAAAATTTTGAAATACAGGTGATGAATCCGCTAAATATCGTCTTAAGTCATTTCTATTAAACTAATCATACTTTTTATATTTTTAACGTTAAGTTCACATTATTTTACATCTAAAACACGTGTTTACAATACATTTGGGTGAATACAAAAAATAGAAAAAAAAATTGGGAAAAAATTTGGTAATAAATGGTGATAATTTCGCTAAATATCGATGAAAGTCATTTGTATTGAACTAATCATACTTTTTATATTTTTATCGTTAAGTTCACATTATTTTACATCTAAAACTCGTATTTACAATACATTTGGGTGAATACAAAAAATAGAAAAAAAATTTGGGAGAAAAATTTGGTAAAAAATGGTGATAATTCCGCTAAATATCGTTTAAAGTCATTTGTATTGAACTAATCATACTTTTTATATTTTTATCGTTAAGTTCACATTATTTTACATCTAAAACACGTATTTACAATACATTTGGGAGAATACAAAAAATAGAAAATAAATTTGGGAAAAAATTGGGTAAAAAATGGTGATAATTCCGCTAAATATCGATTAAAGACATTTGTATTGAACTAATCATACTTTTTATATTTTTATCGTTAAGTTCACATAATTTTACATCTAAAACACGTCTTTACAATACATTTGGGTGAATATAAAAGGTCGTAAAAAAATTTTGAAATACGGGCGATGAATCCGCTAAATATCGTCTTAAGTCATTTCTATTAAACTAATCATACTTTTTATATTTTTAACGTTAAGTTCACATTATTTTACTTCTAAAACACGTCTTTACAATACATTTGGGTGAATATAAAAGGTCGTAAAAAAATTTTGAAATACAGGTGATGAATCCGCTAAATATCGTCTTAAGTCATTTCTATTAAACTAATCATACTTTTTATATTTTTAACGTTAGTTCACATTATTTTACATCAAAAACACGTGTTTACAATACATTTGGGTGAATACAAAAAATAGAAAAAAAATTTGGTAAAAAATGGTGATAATTCCTCTAAATATCGTTTAAAGTCATTTGTATTGAACTAATCATACTTTTTATATTTTTATCGTTAAGTTCACATATTTTAACATCTAAAACACGTCTTAACAATACATTTGGGTGAATATAAAAGGTCGTAAAAAAATTTTGAAATACAGTTGATGAATCCGCTAAATATCGTCATAAGTCTTTTCTATTAAACTAATCATACTTTTTATATTTTTAACGTTAAGTTCACATTATTTTACATCTAAAACACGTCTTTACAATACATTTGGGTGAATACAAAAGGTCGTAAAAAAATTTTGAAATACAGGTGATGAATCCGCTAAATATCGTCTTAAGTCATTTCTATTAAACTAATCATACTTTTTATATTTTTAACGTTAAGTTCACATTATTTTACATCTAAAACACGTGTTTACAATACATTTGGGTGAATACAAAAAATAGAAAAAAAAATTGGGAAAAAATTTGGTAATAAATGGTGATAATTTCGCTAAATATCGATGAAAGTCATTTGTATTGAACTAATCATACTTTTTATATTTTTATCGTTAAGTTCACATTATTTTACATCTAAAACTCGTATTTACAATACATTTGGGTGAATACAAAAAATAGAAAAAAAATTTGGGAGAAAAATTTGGTAAAAAATGGTGATAATTCCGCTAAATATCGTTTAAAGTCATTTGTATTGAACTAATCATACTTTTTATATTTTTATCGTTAAGTTCACATTATTTTACATCTAAAACACGTATTTACAATACATTTGGGAGAATACAAAAAATAGAAAATAAATTTGGGAAAAAATTGGGTAAAAAATGGTGATAATTCCGCTAAATATCGATTAAAGACATTTGTATTGAACTAATCATACTTTTTATATTTTTATCGTTAAGTTCACATAATTTTACATCTAAAACACGTCTTTACAATACATTTGGGTGAATATAAAAGGTCGTAAAAAAATTTTGAAATACGGGCGATGAATCCGCTAAATATCGTCTTAAGTCATTTCTATTAAACTAATCATACTTTTTATATTTTTAACGTTAAGTTCACATTTTTTTACTTCTAAAACACGTCTTTACAATACATTTGGGTGAATATAAAAGGTCGTAAAAAAATTTTGAAATACAGGTGATGAATCCGCTAAATATCGTCTTAAGTCATTTCTATTAAACTAATCATACTTTTTATATTTTTAACGTTAAGTTCACATTATTTTACATCAAAAACACGTGTTTACAATACATTTGGGTGAATACAAAAAATAGAAAAAAAATTTGGTAAAAAATGGTGATAATTCCTCTAAATATCGTTTAAAGTCATTTGTATTGAACTAATCATACTTTTTATATTTTTATCGTTAAGTTCACATATTTTAACATCTAAAACACGTCTTAACAATACATTTGGGTGAATATAAAAGGTCGTAAAAAAATTTTGAAATACAGTTGATGAATCCGCTAAATATCGTCTTAAGTCTTTTCTATTAAACTAATCATACTTTTTATATTTTTAACGTTAAGTTCACATTATTTTACATCTAAAACACGTCTTTACAATACATTTGGGTGAATACAAAAGGTCGTAAAAAAATTTTGAAATACAGGTGATGAATCCGCTAAATATCGTCTTAAGTCATTTCTATTAAACTAATCATACTTTTTATATTTTTAACGTTAAGTTCACATTATTTTACATCTAAAACACGTGTTTACAATACATTTGGGTGAATACAAAAAATAGAAAAAAAAATTGGGAAAAAATTTGGTAATAAATGGTGATAATTTCGCTAAATATCGATGAAAGTCATTTGTATTGAACTAATCATACTTTTTATATTTTTATCGTTAAGTTCACATTATTTTACATCTAAAACTCGTATTTACAATACATTTGGGTGAATACAAAAAATAGAAAAAAAATTTGGGAGAAAAATTTGGTAAAAAATGGTGATAATTTCGCTAAATATCGTTTAAAGTCATTTGTATTGAACTAATCATACTTTTTATATTTTTATCGTTAAGTTCACATATTTTAACATCTAAAACACGTCTTAACAATACATTTGGGTGAATATAAAAGGTCGTAAAAAAATTTTGAAATACAGTTGATGAATCCGCTAAATATCGTCTTAAGTCTTTTCTATTAAACTAATCATACTTTTTATATTTTTAACGTTAAGTTCACATTATTTTACATCTAAAACACGTCTTTACAATACATTTGGGTGAATACAAAAAATAGAAAAAAAAATTTGGTAAAAAATGGTGATAATTCCTCTAAATATCGTTTAAAGTCATTTGTATTGAACTAATCATACTTTTTATATTTTTATCGTTAAGTTCACATATTTTAACATCTAAAACACGTCTTAACAATACATTTGGGTGAATATAAAAGGTCGTAAAAAAATTTTGAAATACAGTTGATGAATCCGCTAAATATCGTCTTAAGTCTTTTCTATTAAACTAATCATACTTTTTATATTTTTAACGTTAAGTTCACATTATTTTACATCTAAAACACGTCTTTACAATACATTTGGGTGAATACAAAAGGTCGTAAAAAAATTTTGAAATACAGGTGATGAATCCGCTAAATATCGTCTTAAGTCATTTCTATTAAACTAATCATACTTTTTATATTTTTAACGTTAAGTTCACATTATTTTACATCTAAAACACGTGTTTACAATACATTTGGGTGAATACAAAAAATAGAAAAAAAAATTGGGAAAAAATTTGGTAATAAATGGTGATAATTTCGCTAAATATCGATGAAAGTCATTTGTATTGAACTAATCATACTTTTTATATTTTTATCGTTAAGTTCACATTATTTTACATCTAAAACTCGTATTTACAATACATTTGGGTGAATACAAAAAATAGAAAAAAAATTTGGGAGAAAAATTTGGTAAAAAATGGTGATAATTTCGCTAAATATCGTTTAAAGTCATTTGTATTGAACTAATCATACTTTTTATATTTTTATCGTTAAGTTCACATATTTTAACATCTAAAACACGTCTTAACAATACATTTGGGTGAATATAAAAGGTCGTAAAAAAATTTTGAAATACAGTTGATGAATCCGCTAAATATCGTCTTAAGTCTTTTCTATTAAACTAATCATACTTTTTATATTTTTAACGTTAAGTTCACATTATTTTACATCTAAAACACGTCTTTACAATACATTTGGGTGAATACAAAAAATAGAAAAAAAATTTGGTAAAAAATGGTGATAATTCCGCTAAATATCGTTTAAAGTCATTTGTATTGAACTAATCATACTTTTTATATTTTTATCGTTAAGTTCACATTATTTTACATCTAAAACACGTATTTACAATACATTTGGGTGAATACAAAAAATAGAAAAAAAAATTTGGTAAAAAATGGTGATAATTCCTCTAAATATCGTTTAAAGTCATTTGTATTGAACTAATCATACTTTTTATATTTTCATAGTTAAGTTCACATATTTTAACATCTAAAACACGTCTTAACAATACATTTGGGTGAATATAAAAGGTCGTAAAAAAATTTTGAAATACAGTTGATGAATCCGCTAAATATCGTCTTAAGTCTTTTCTATTAAACTAATCATACTTTTTATATTTTTAACGTTAAGTTCACATTATTTTACATCTAAAACACGTCTTTACAATACATTTGGGTGATTATAAAAGGTCGTAAAAAAATTTTGAAATACAGGTGATGAATCCGCTAAATATCGTCTTAAGTCATTTCTATTAAACTAATCATACTTTTTATATTTTTAACGTTAAGTTCACATTATTTTACTTCTAAAACACGTCTTTACAATACATTTGGGTGAATATAAAAGGTCGTAAAAAAATTTTGAAATACAGGTGATGAATCCGCTAAATATCGTCCTAAGTCATTTCTATTAAACTAATCATACTTTTTATATTTTTATCGTTAAGTTCACATAATTTTACATCTAAAACACGTCTTTACAATACATTTGGGTGAATATAAAAGGTCGTAAAAAAATTTTGAAATACGGGCGATGAATCCGCTAAATATCGTCTTAAGTCATTTCTATTAAACTAATCATACTTTTTATATTTTTAACGTTAAGTTCACATTATTTTACATCTAAAACACGTGTTTACAATACATTTGGGTGAATACAAAAAATAGAAAAAAAATTTGGTAAAAAATGGTGATAATTCCTCTAAATATCGTTTAAAGTCATTTGTATTGAACTAATCATACTTTTTATATTTTTATCGTTAAGTTCACATATTTTAACATCTAAAACACGTCTTAACAATACATTTGGGTGAATATAAAAGGTCGTAAAAAAATTTTGAAATACAGTTGATGAATCCGCTAAATATCGTCTTAAGTCTTTTCTATTAAACTAATCATACTTTTTATATTTTTAACGTTAAGTTCACATTATTTTACATCTAAAACACGTCTTTACAATACATTTGGGTGAATACAAAAGGTCGTAAAAAAATTTTGAAATACAGGTGATGAATCCGCTAAATATCGTCTTAAGTCATTTCTATTAAACTAATCATACTTTTTATATTTTTAACGTTAAGTTCACATTATTTTACATTTAAAACACGTGTTTACAATACATTTGGGTGAATACAAAAAATAGAAAAAAAAATTGGGAAAAAATTTTGTAATAAATGGTGATAATTTCGCTAAATATCGATGAAAGTCATTTGTATTGAACTAATCATACTTTTTATATTTTTATCGTTAAGTTCACATTATTTTACATCTAAATCTCGTATTTACAATACATTTGGGTGAATACAAAAAATAGAAAAAAAATTTGGGAGAAAAATTTGGTAAAAAATGGTGATAATTTCGCTAAATATCGTTTAAAGTCATTTGTATTGAACTAATCATACTTTTTATATTTTTATCGTTAAGTTCACATATTTTAACATCTAAAACACGTCTTAACAATACATTTGGGTGAATATAAAAGGTCGTAAAAAAATTTTGAAATACAGGTGATGAATCCGCTAAATATCGTCCTAAGTCATTTCTATTAAACTAATCATACTTTTTATATTTTTATCGTTAAGTTCACATAATTTTACATCTAAAACACGTCTTTACAATACATTTGGGTGAATATAAAAGGTCGTAAAAAAATTTTGAAATACGGGCGATGAATCCGCTAAATATCGTCTTAAGTCATTTCTATTAAACTAATCATACTTTTTATATTTTTAACGTTAAGTTCACATTATTTTACATCTAAAACACGTGTTTACAATACATTTGGGTGAATACAAAAAATAGAAAAAAAATTTGGTAAAAAATGGTGATAATTCCTCTAAATATCGTTTAAAGTCATTTGTATTGAACTAATCATACTTTTTATATTTTTATCGTTAAGTTCACATATTTTAACATCTAAAACACGTCTTAACAATACATTTGGGTGAATATAAAAGGTCGTAAAAAAATTTTGAAATACAGTTGATGAATCCGCTAAATATCGTCTTAAGTCTTTTCTATTAAACTAATCATACTTTTTATATTTTAAACGTTAAGTTCACATTATTTTACATCTAAAACACGTCTTTACAATACATTTGGGTGAATACAAAAGGTCGTAAAAAAATTTTGAAATACAGGTGATGAATCCGCTAAATATCGTCTTAAGTCATTTCTATTAAACTAATCATACTTTTTATATTTTTAACGTTAAGTTCACATTATTTTACATCTAAAACACGTGTTTACAATACATTTGGGTGAATACAAAAAATAGAAAAAAAAATTGGGAAAAAATTTGGTAATAAATGGTGATAATTTCGCTAAATATCGATGAAAGTCATTTGTATTGAACTAATCATACTTTTTATATTTTTATCGTTAAGTTCACATTATTTTACACCTAAAACTCGTATTTACAATACATTTGGGTGAATACAAAAAATAGAAAAAAAATTTGGGAGAAAAATTTGGTAAAAAATGGTGATAATTTCGCTAAATATCGTTTAAAGTCATTTGTATTGAACTAATCATACTTTTTATATTTTTATCGTTAAGTTCACATATTTTAACATCTAAAACACGTCTTAACAATACATTTGGGTGAATATAAAAGGTCGTAAAAAAATTTTGAAATACAGTTGATGAATCCGATAAATATCGTCCTAAGTCATTTCTATTAAACTAATCATACTTTTTATATTTTTATCGTTAAGTTCACATAATTTTACATCTAAATCACGTGTTTACAATACATTTGGGTGAATACAAAAAATAGAAAAAAAATTTGGTAAAAAATGGTGATAATTCCGCTAAATATCGTTTAAAGACATTTCTATTAAACTAATCATACTTTTTATATTTTTATCGTTAAGTTCACATATTTTAACATCTAAAACACGTATTTACAATACATTTGGGTGAATACAAAAAATAGAAAAAAAATTTGGGAAAAAATTGGGTAAAAAATGGTGATAATACCGCTAAATATCGTTTAAAGACATTTCTATTAAACTAATCATACTTTTTATATTTTTATCGTTAAGTTCACATATTTTAACATCTAAAACACGTCTTTACAATACATTTGGGTGAATATAAAAGGTCGTAAAAAAATTTTGAAATACAGGTGATGAATCCGCTAAATATCGTCCTAAGTCATTTCTATTAAACTAATCATACTTTTTATATTTTTATCGTTAAGTTCACATAATTTTACATCTAAAACACCTCTTTACAATACATTTGGGTGAATATAAAAGGTCGTAAAAAAATTTTGAAATACAGGTGATGAATCCACTAAATATCGTTTAAAGTCATATGTATTGAACTAATCATACTTTTTATATTTTTATCGTTAAGTTCACAATATTTTACATCTAAAACACGTATTTACAAAACATTTGGGTGAATACAAAAAATAGAAAAAAAATTTGGGAAAAAATTGGGTAAAAAATGGTGATAATTCCGCTAAATATCGTTTAAAGTCATTTGTATTGAACTAATCATACTTTTTATATTTTTATCGTTAAGTTCACATTATTTTACATCTAAAACACGTATTTACAATACATTTGGGTGAATACAAAAAATAGAAAATAAATTTGGGAAAACATTGGGTAAAAAATGGTGATAATTCCGCTAAATATCGATTAAAGACATTTGTATTGAACTAATCATACTTTTTATATTTTTATCGTTAAGTTCACATAATTTTACATCTAAAACACGTCTTTACAATACATTTGGGTGAATATAAAAGGTCGTAAAAAAATTTTGAATTACGGGTGATGAATCCGATAAATATCGTCCTAAGTCATTTCTATTAAACTAATCATACTTTTTATATTTTTATCGTTAAGTTCACATAATTTTACATCTAAATCACGTGTTTACAATACATTTGGGTGAATACAAAAAATAGAAAAAAAATTTGGTAAAAAATGGTGATAATTCCGCTAAATATCGTTTAAAGACATTTCTATTAAACTAATCATACTTTTTATATTTTTATCGTTAAGTTCACATATTTTAACATCTAAAACACGTATTTACAATACATTTGGGTGAATACAAAAAATAGAAAAAAAATTTGGGAAAAAATTGGGTAAAAAATGGTGATAATACCGCTAAATATCGTTTAAAGACATTTCTATTAAACTAATCATACTTTTTATATTTTTATCGTTAAGTTCACATATTTTAACATCTAAAACACGTCTTTACAATACATTTGGGTGAATATAAAAGGTCGTAAAAAAATTTTGAAATACAGGTGATGAATCCGCTAAATATCGTCCTAAGTCATTTCTATTAAACTAATCATACTTTTTATATTTTTATCGTTATGTTCACATAATTTTACATCTAAAACACCTCTTTACAATACATTTGGGTGAATATAAAAGGTCGTAAAAAAATTTTGAAATACAGGTGATGAATCCGCTAAATATCGTCTTAAGTCATTTCTATTAAACTAATCATACTTTTTATATTTTTAACGTTAAGTTCACATTATTTTACATCTAAATCACGTGTTTACAATACATTTGGGTGAATACAAAAAATAGAAAAAAAATTTGGTAAAAAATGGTGATAATTCCGCTAAATATCGTTTAAAGTCATTTGTATTGAACTAATCATACTTTTTATATTTTTATCGTTAAGTTCACATTATTTTACATCTAAAACACGTATTTACAATACATTTGGTTGAATACAAAAAATAGAAAATAAATTGGGGAAAAAATTGGGTAAAAAATGGTGATAATTCCGCTAAATATCGATTAAAGACATTTGTATTGAACTAATCATACTTTTTATATTTTTATCGTTAAGTTCACATAATTTTACATCTAAAACACGTCTTTACAATACATTTGGGTGAATATAAAAGGTCGTAAAAAAATTTTGAAATACGGGCGATGAATCCGCTAAATATCGTCTTAAGTCATTTCTATTAAACTAATCATACTTTTTATATTTTTAACGTTAAGTTCACATTATTTTACATCTAAAACACGTGTTTACAATACATTTGGGTGAATACAAAAAATAGAAAAAAAATTTGGTAAAAAATGGTGATAATTCCTCTAAATATCGTTTAAAGTCATTTGTATTGAACTAATCATACTTTTTATATTTTTATCGTTAAGTTCACATATTTTAACATCTAAAACACGTCTTAATAATACATTTGGGTGAATATAAAAGGTCGTAAAAAAATTTTGAAATACAGTTGATGAATCCGCTAAATATCGTCTTAAGTCTTTTCTATTAAACTAATCATACTTTTTATATTTTTAACGTTAAGTTCACATTATTTTAAATCTAAAACACGTCTTTACAATACATTTGGGTGAATATAAAAGGTCGTAAAAAAATTTTGAAATACAGGTGATGAATCCGCTAAATATCGTCTTAAGTCATTTCTATTAAACTAATCATACTTTTTATATTTTTAACGTTAAGTTCACATTATTTTACATCTAAAACTCGTATTTACAATACATTTGGGTGAATACAAAAAATAGAAAAAAAATTTGGGAGAAAAATTTGGTAAAAAATGGTGATAATTTCGCTAAATATCGTTTAAAGTCATTTGTATTGAACTAATCATACTTTTTATATTTTTATCGTTAAGTTCACATTATTTTACATCTAAAACACGTCTTTACAATACATTTGGGTGAATATAAAAGGTCGTAAAAAAATTTTGAAATACAGGTGATGAATCCGCTAAATATCGTCTTAAGTCATTTCTATTAAACTAATCATACTTTTTATATTTTTAACGTTAAGTTCACATTATTTTACATCTAATACACGTCTTTACAATACATTTGGGTGAATACAAAAAATAGAAAAAAAATTTGGTAAAAAATGGTGATAATTCCGCTAAATATCGTTTAAAGTCATTTGTATTGAACTAATCATACTTTTTATATTTTTATCGTTAAGTTCACATTATTTTACATCTAAAACACGTCTTTACAATACATTTGGGTGAATATAAAAGGTCGTAAAAAAATTTTGAAATACAGGTGATGAATCTGCTAAATATCGTCTTAAGTCATTTCTATTAAACTAATCATTCCTTTTTATATTTTTAACGTTAAGTTCACATTATTTTACATCTAAATCACGTGTTTACAATACATTTGGGTGAATACAAAAAATAGAAAAAAAATTTGGTAAAAAATGGTGATAATTCCGCTAAATATCGTTTAAAGTCATTTGTATTGAACTAATCATACTTTTTATATTTTTATCGTTAAGTTCACATTATTTTACATCTAAAACACGTATTTACAATACATTTGGGTGAATACAAAAAATAGAAAAAAAATTTGGTAAAAAATGGTGATAATTCCTCTAAATATCGTTTAAAGTCATTTGTATTGAACTAATCATACTTTTTATATTTTTATCGTTAAGTTCACATATTTTAACATCTAAAACACGTCTTAACAATACATTTGGGTGAATATAAAAGGTCGTAAAAAAATTTTGAAATACAGTTGATGAATCCGCTAAATATCGTCTTAAGTCTTTTCTATTAAACTAATCATACTTTTTATATTTTTATCGTTAAGTTCACATATTTTAACATCTAAAACACGTCTTAACAATACATTTGGGTGAATATAAAAGGTCGTAAAAAAATTTTGAATTACAGTTGATGAATCCGCTAAATATCGTTTTAAGTCTTTTCTATTAAACTAATCATACTTTTTATATTTTTAACGTTAAGTTCACATTATTTTACATCTAAAACACGTATTTACAATACATTTGGGTGAATACAAAAAATAGAAAATAAATTTGGGAAAAAATTGGGTAAAAAATGGTGATAATTCCGCTAAATATCGATTAAAGACATTTGTATTGAACTAATCATACTTTTTATATTTTTATCGTTAAGTTCACATAATTTTACATCTAAAACACGTCTATACAATACATTTGGGTGAATATAAAAGGTCGTAAAAAAATTTTGAAATACGGGTGATGAATCCGATAAATATCGTCCTAAGTCATTTCTATTAAACTAATCATACTTTTTATATTTTTATCGTTAAGTTCACATAATTTTACATCTAAATCACGTGTTTACAATACATTTGGGTGAATACAAAAAATAGAAAAAAAATTTGGTAAAAAATGGAGATAATTCCGCTAAATATCGTTTAAAGACATTTCTATTAAACTAATCATACTTTTTATATTTTTATCGTTAAGTTCACATATTTTAACATCTAAAACACGTATTTACAATACATTTGGGTGAATACAAAAAATAGAAAAAAAATTTGGGAAAAAATTGGGTAAAAAATGGTGATAATACCGCTAAATATCGTTTAAAGACATTTCTATTAAACTAATCATACTTTTTATATTTTTATCGTTAAGTTCACATATTTTAACATCTAAAACACGTCTTTACAATACATTTGGGTGAATACAAAAAATAGAAAATAAATTTGGGAAAAAATTGGGTAAAAAATGGTGATAATTCCGCTAAATATCGATTAAAGACATTTGTATTGAACTAATCATACTTTTTATATTTTTATCGTTAAGTTCACATAATTTTACATCTAAAACACGTCTTTACAATACATATGGGTGAATATAAAAGGTCGTAAAAAAATTTTGAAATACAGGTGATGAATCCGCTAAATATCGTCCTAAGTCATTTCTATTAAACTAATCATACTTTTTATATTTTTAACGTTAAGTTCACATTATTTTACATCTAAATCACGAGTTTACAATACATTTGGGTGAATACAAAAAATAGAAAAAAAATTTGGTAAAAAATGGTGATAATTCCGCTAAATATCGTTTAAAGTCATTTGTATTGAACTAATCATACTTTTTATATTTTTATCGTTAAGTTCACATTATTTTACATCTAAAACACGTATTTACAATACATTTGGGTGAATACAAAAAATAGAAAATAAATTTGGGAAAAAATTGGGTAAAAAATGGTGATAATTCCGCTAAATATCGATTAAAGACATTTGTATTGAACTAATCATACTTTTTATATTTTTATCGTTAAGTTCACATAATTTTACATCTAAAACACGTCTTTACAATACATATGGGTGAATATAAAAGGTCGTAAAAAAATTTTGAAATACGGGCGATGAATCCGCTAAATATCGTCTTAAGTCATTTCTATTAAACTAATCATACTTTTTATATTTTTAACGTTAAGTTCACATTATTTTACATCTAAAACACGTGTTTACAATACATTTGGGTGAATACAAAAAATAGAAAAAAAATTTGGTAAAAAATGGTGATAATTCCTCTAAATATCGTTTAAAGTCATTTGTATTGAACTAATCATACTTTTTATATTTTTATCGTTAAGTTCACATATTTTAACATCTAAAACACGTCTTAATAATACATTTGGGTGAATATAAAAGGTCGTAAAAAAATTTTGAAATACAGTTGATGAATCCGCTAAATATCGTCTTAAGTCTTTTCTATTAAACTAATCATACTTTTTATATTTTTAACGTTAAGTTCACATTATTTTACATCTAAAACACGTCTTTACAATACATTTGGGTGAATATAAAAGGTCGTAAAAAAATTTTGAAATACAGGTGATGAATCCGCTAAATATCGTCTTAAGTCATTTCTATTAAACTAATCATACTTTTTATATTTTTAACGTTAAGTTCACATTATTTTACATCTAAAACACGTCTTTACAATACATTTGGGTGAATACAAAAAATAGAAAAAAAATTTGGTAAAAAATGGTGATAATTCCGCTAAATATCGTTTAAAGTCATTTGTATTGAACTAATCATACTTTTTATATTTTTATCGTTAAGTTCACATTATTTTACATCTAAAACACGTCTTTACAATACATTTGGGTGAATATAAAAGGTCGTAAAAAAATTTTGAAATACAGGTGATGAATCCGCTAAATATCGTCTTAAGTCATTTCTATTAAACTAATCATACTTTTTATATTTTTAACGTTAAGTTCACATTATTTTACATCTAAATCACATGTTTACAATACATTTGGGTGAATACAAAAAATAGAAAAAAAATTTGGTAAAAAATGGTGATAATTCCGCTAAATATCGTTTAAAGTCATTTGTATTGAACTAATCATACTTTTTATATTTTTATCGTTAAGTTCACATTATTTTACATCTAAAACACGTCTTTACAATACATTTGGGTGAATATAAAAGGTCGTAAAAAAATTTTGAAATACAGGTGATGAATCCGCTAAATATCGTCTTAAGTCATTTCTATTAAACTAATCATACTTTTTATATTTTTAACGTTAAGTTCACATTATTTTACATCTAAAACACGTCTTTACAATACATTTGGGTGAATACAAAAAATAGAAAAAAAATTTGGTAAAAAATGGTGATAATTCCTCTAAATATCGTTTAAAGTCATTTGTATTGAACTAATCATACTTTTTATATTTTTATCGTTAAGTTCACATATTTTAACATCTAAAACACGTCTTAACAATACATTTGGGTGAATATAAAAGGTCGTAAAAAAATTTTGAAATACAGTTGATGAATCCGCTAAATATCGTCTTAAGTCTTTTCAATTAAACTAATCATACTTTTTATATTTTTAACGTTAAGTTCACATTATTTTACATCTAAAACACGTCTTTACAATACATTTGGGTGAATATAAAAGGTCGTAAAAAAATTTTGAAATACAGGTGATGAATCCGCTAAATATCGTCTTAAGTCATTTCTATTAAACTAATCATACTTTTTATATTTTTAACGTTAAGTTCACATTATTTTACATCTAAAACTCGTATTTACAATACATTTGGGTGAATACAAAAAATAGAAAAAAAATTTGGGAAAAAATTGGGTAAAAAATGGTGATAATACCGCTAAATATCGTTTAAAGACATTTCTATTAAACTAATCATACTTTTTATATTTTTATCGTTAAGTTCACATATTTTAACATCTAAAACACGTCTTTACAATACATTTGGGTGAATACAAAAAATAGAAAATAAATTTGGGAAAAAATTGGGTAAAAAATGGTGATAATTCCGCTAAATATCGATTAAAGACATTTGTATTGAACTAATCATACTTTTTATATTTTTATCGTTAAGTTCACATAATTTTACATCTAAAACACGTCTTTACAATACATATGGGTGAATATAAAAGGTCGTAAAAAAATTTTGAAATACAGGTGATGAATCCGCTAAATATCGTCCTAAGTCATTTCTATTAAACTAATCATACTTTTTATATTTTTAACGTTAAGTTCACATTATTTTACATCTAAATCACGAGTTTACAATACATTTGGGTGAATACAAAAAATAGAAAAAAAATTTGGTAAAAAATGGTGATAATTCCGCTAAATATCGTTTAAAGTCATTTGTATTGAACTAATCATACTTTTTATATTTTTATCGTTAAGTTCACATTATTTTACATCTAAAACACGTATTTACAATACATTTGGGTGAATACAAAAAATAGAAAATAAATTTGGGAAAAAATTGGGTAAAAAATGGTGATAATTCCGCTAAATATCGATTAAAGACATTTGTATTGAACTAATCATACTTTTTATATTTTTATCGTTAAGTTCACATAATTTTACATCTAAAACACGTCTTTACAATACATATGGGTGAATATAAAAGGTCGTAAAAAAATTTTGAAATACGGGCGATGAATCCGCTAAATATCGTCTTAAGTCATTTCTATTAAACTAATCATACTTTTTATATTTTTAACGTTAAGTTCACATTATTTTACATCTAAAACACGTGTTTACAATACATTTGGGTGAATACAAAAAATAGAAAAAAAATTTGGTAAAAAATGGTGATAATTCCTCTAAATATCGTTTAAAGTCATTTGTATTGAACTAATCATACTTTTTATATTTTTATCGTTAAGTTCACATATTTTAACATCTAAAACACGTCTTAATAATACATTTGGGTGAATATAAAAGGTCGTAAAAAAATTTTGAAATACAGTTGATGAATCCGCTAAATATCGTCTTAAGTCTTTTCTATTAAACTAATCATACTTTTTATATTTTTAACGTTAAGTTCACATTATTTTACATCTAAAACACGTCTTTACAATACATTTGGGTGAATATAAAAGGTCGTAAAAAAATTTTGAAATACAGGTGATGAATCCGCTAAATATCGTCTTAAGTCATTTCTATTAAACTAATCATACTTTTTATATTTTTAACGTTAAGTTCACATTATTTTACATCTAAAACACGTCTTTACAATACATTTGGGTGAATACAAAAAATAGAAAAAAAATTTGGTAAAAAATGGTGATAATTCCGCTAAATATCGTTTAAAGTCATTTGTATTGAACTAATCATACTTTTTATATTTTTATCGTTAAGTTCACATTATTTTACATCTAAAACACGTCTTTACAATACATTTGGGTGAATATAAAAGGTCGTAAAAAAATTTTGAAATACAGGTGATGAATCCGCTAAATATCGTCTTAAGTCATTTCTATTAAACTAATCATACTTTTTATATTTTTAACGTTAAGTTCACATTATTTTACATCTAAATCACATGTTTACAATACATTTGGGTGAATACAAAAAATAGAAAAAAAATTTGGTAAAAAATGGTGATAATTCCGCTAAATATCGTTTAAAGTCATTTGTATTGAACTAATCATACTTTTTATATTTTTATCGTTAAGTTCACATTATTTTACATCTAAAACACGTCTTTACAATACATTTGGGTGAATATAAAAGGTCGTAAAAAAATTTTGAAATACAGGTGATGAATCCGCTAAATATCGTCTTAAGTCATTTCTATTAAACTAATCATACTTTTTATATTTTTAACGTTAAGTTCACATTATTTTACATCTAAAACACGTCTTTACAATACATTTGGGTGAATACAAAAAATAGAAAAAAAATTTGGTAAAAAATGGTGATAATTCCTCTAAATATCGTTTAAAGTCATTTGTATTGAACTAATCATACTTTTTATATTTTTATCGTTAAGTTCACATATTTTAACATCTAAAACACGTCTTAACAATACATTTGGGTGAATATAAAAGGTCGTAAAAAAATTTTGAAATACAGTTGATGAATCCGCTAAATATCGTCTTAAGTCTTTTCAATTAAACTAATCATACTTTTTATATTTTTAACGTTAAGTTCACATTATTTTACATCTAAAACACGTCTTTACAATACATTTGGGTGAATATAAAAGGTCGTAAAAAAATTTTGAAATACAGGTGATGAATCCGCTAAATATCGTCTTAAGTCATTTCTATTAAACTAATCATACTTTTTATATTTTTAACGTTAAGTTCACATTATTTTACATCTAAAACTCGTATTTACAATACATTTGGGTGAATACAAAAAATAGAAAAAAAATTTGGGAGAAAAATTTGGTAAAAAATGGTGATAATTTCGCTAAATATCGTTTAAAGTCATTTGTATTGAACTAATCATACTTTTTATATTTTTATCGTTAATTTCACATTATTTTACATCTAAAACACGTCTTTACAATACATTTGGGTGAATATAAAAGGTCGTAAAAAAATTTTGAAATACGGGCGATGAATCCGCTAAATATCGTCTTAAGTCATTTCTATTAAACTAATCATACTTTTTATATTTTTAACGTTAAGTTCACATTATTTTACATCAAAAACACGTGTTTACAATACATTTGGGTGAATACAAAAAATAGAAAAAAAATTTGGTAAAAAATGGTGATAATTCCTCTAAATATCGTTTAAAGTCATTTGTATTGAACTAATCATACTTTTTATATTTTTATCGTTAAGTTCACATATTTTAACATCTAAAACACGTCTTAACAATACATTTGGGTGAATATAAAAGGTCGTAAAAAAATTTTGAAATACAGTTGATGAATCCGCTAAATATCGTCTTAAGTCTTTTCTATTAAACTAATCATACTTTTTATATTTTTAACGTTAAGTTCACATTATTTTACATCTAAAACACGTCTTTACAATACATTTGGGTGAATACAAAAGGTCGTAAAAAAATTTTGAAATACAGGTGATGAATCCGCTAAATATCGTCTTAAGTCATTTCTATTAAACTAATCATACTTTTTATATTTTTAACGTTAAGTTCACATTATTTTACATCTAAAACACGTGTTTACAATACATTTGGGTGAATACAAAAAATAGAAAATAAATTTGGGAAAAAATGGTGATAATTTCGCTAAATATCGATGAAAGTCATTTGTATTGAACTAATCATACTTTTTAAATTTTTATCGTTAAGTTCACATTATTTTACATCTAAAACACGTATTTACAATACATTTGGGTGAATACAAAAAATAGAAAATAAATTTGGGAAAAAATTGGGTAAAAAATGGTGATAATTCCGCTAAATATCGATTAAAGACATTTGTATTGAACTAATCATACTTTTTATATTTTTATCGTTAAGTTCACATAATTTTACATCTAAAACACGTCTTTACAATACATTTGGGTGAATATAAAAGGTCGTAAAAAAATTTTGAAATACGGGTGATGAATCCGCTAAATATCGTCTTAAGTCATTTCTATTAAACTAATCATACTTTTTATATTTTTAACGTTAAGTTCACATTATTTTACACCTAAAACACGTGTTTACAATACATTTGGGTGAATATAAAAGGTCGTAAAAAAATTTTGAAATACAGGTGATGAATCCGCTAAATATCGTCTTAAGTCATTTCTATTAAACTAATCATACTTTTTATATTTTTAACGTTAAGTTCACATTATTTTACATCTAAAACACGTCTTTACAATACATTTGGGTGAATACAAAAAATAGAAAAAAAATTTGGTAAAAAATGGTGATAATTTCGCTAAATATCGTTTAAAGTCATTTGTATTGAACTAATCATACTTTTTATATTTTTATCGTTAATTTCACATAATTTTACATCTAAAACACGTCTTTACAATACATTTGGGTGAATATAAAAGGTCGTAAAAAAATTTTGAAATACGGGCGATGAATCCGCTAAATATCGTCTTAAGTCATTTCTATTAAACTAATCATACTTTTTATATTTTTAACGTTAAGTTCACATTATTTTACATCTAAAACACGTGTTTACAATACATTTGGGTGAATACAAAAAATAGAAAAAAAATTTGGTAAAAAATGGTGATAATTCCTCTAAATATCGTTTAAAGTCATTTGTATTGAACTAATCATACTTTTTATATTTTTATCGTTATGTTCACATATTTTAACATCTAAAACACGTCTTAACAATACATTTGGGTGAATATAAAAGGTCGTAAAAAAATTTTGAATTACAGTTGATGAATCCGCTAAATATCGTCTTAAGTCTTTTCTATTAAACTAATCATACTTTTTATATTTTTAACGTTAAGTTCACATTATTTTACATCTAAAACACGTCTTTACAATACATTTGGGTGAATACAAAAGGTCGTAAAAAAATTTTGAAATACAGGTGATGAATCCGCTAAATATCGTCTTAAGTCATTTCTATTAAACTAATCATACTTTTTATATTTTTAACGTTAAGTTCACATTATTTTACATTTAAAACACGTGTTTACAATACATTTGGGTGAATACAAAAAATAGAAAAAAAAATTGGGAAAAAATTTGGTAATAAATGGTGATAATTTCGCTAAATATCGATGAAAGTCATTTGTATTGAACTAATCATACTTTTTATATTTTTATCGTTAAGTTCACATTATTTTACATTTAAAACTCGTATTTACAATACATTTGGGTGAATACAAAAAATAGAAAAAAAATTTGGGAGAAAAATTTGGTAAAAAATGGTGATAATTTCGCTAAATATCGTTTAAAGTCATTTGTATTGAACTAATCATACTTTTTATATTTTTATCGTTAAGTTCACATATTTTAACATCTAAAACACGTCTTAACAATACATTTGGGTGAATATAAAAGGTCGTAAAAAAATTTTGAAATACAGTTGATGAATCCGCTAAATATCGTCTTAAGTCTTTTCTATTAAACTAATCATACTTTTTATATTTTTAACGTTAAGTTCACATTATTTTACATCTAAAACACGTATTTACAATACATTTGGGTGAATACAAAAAATAGAAAAAAAATTTGGTAAAAAATGGTGATAATTCCGCTAAATATCGTTTAAAGTCATTTGTATTGAACTAATCATACTTTTTATATTTTTATCGTTAAGTTCACATTATTTTACATCTAAAACACGTATTTACAATACATTTGGGTGAATACAAAAAATAGAAAAAAAATTTGGTAAAAAATGGTGATAATTCCTCTAAATATCGTTTAAAGTCATTTGTATTGAACTAATCATACTTTTTATATTTTTATCGTTAAGTTCACATATTTTAACATCTAAAACACGTCTTAACAATACATTTGGGTGAATATAAAAGGTCGTAAAAAAATTTTGAAATACAGTTGATGAATCCGCTAAATATCGTCTTAAGTCTTTTCTATTAAACTAATCATACTTTTTATATTTTTAACGTTAAGTTCACATTATTTTACATCTAAAACACGTCTTTACAATACATTTGGGTGATTATAAAAGGTCGTAAAAAAATTTTGAAATACAGGTGATGAATCCGCTAAATATCGTCTTAAGTCATTTCTATTAAACTAATCATACTTTTTATATTTTTAACGTTAAGTTCACATTATTTTACTTCTAAAACACGTCTTTACAATACATTTGGGTGAATATAAAAGGTCGTAAAAAAATTTTGAAATACAGGTGATGAATCCGCTAAATATCGTCCTAAGTCATTTCTATTAAACTAATCATACTTTTTATATTTTTATCGTTAAGTTCACATAATTTTACATCTAAAACACGTCTTTACAATACATTTGGGTGAATATAAAAGGTCGTAAAAAAATTTTGAAATACGGGCGATGAATCCGCTAAATATCGTCTTAAGTCATTTCTATTAAACTAATCATACTTTTTATATTTTTAACGTTAAGTTCACATTATTTTACATCTAAAACACGTGTTTACAATACATTTGGGTGAATACAAAAAATAGAAAAAAAATTTGGTAAAAAATGGTGATAATTCCTCTAAATATCGTTTAAAGTCATTTGTATTGAACTAATCATACTTTTTATATTTTTATCGTTAAGTTCTCATATTTTAACATCTAAAACACGTCTTAACAATACATTTGGGTGAATATAAAAGGTCGTAAAAAAATTTTGAAATACAGTTGATGAATCCGCTAAATATCGTCTTAAGTCTTTTCTATTAAACTAATCATACTTTTTATATTTTTAACGTTAAGTTCACATTATTTTACATCTAAAACACGTCTTTACAGTACATTTGGGTGAATACAAAAGGTCGTAAAAAAATTTTGAAATACAGGTGATGAATCCGCTAAATATCGTCTTAAGTCATTTCTATTAAACTAATCATACTTTTTATATTTTTAACGTTAAGTTCACATTATTTTACATCTAAAACACGTGTTTACAATACATTTGGGTGAATACAAAAAATAGAAAAAAAAATTGGGAAAAAATTTGGTAATAAATGGTGATAATTTCGCTAAATATCGATGAAAGTCATTTGTATTGAACTAATCATACTTTTTATATTTTTATCGTTAAGTTCACATTATTTTACATCTAAAACTCGTATTTACAATACATTTGGGTGAATACAAAAAATAGAAAAAAAATTTGGGAGAAAAATTTGGTAAAAAATGGTGATAATTTCGCTAAATATCGTTTAAAGTCATTTGTATTGAACTAATCATACTTTTTATATTTTTATCGTTAAGTTCACATTATTTTACATCTAAAACACGTCTTTACAATACATTTGGGTGAATATAAAAGGTCGTAAAAAAATTTTGAAATACGGGCGATGAATCCGCTAAATATCGTCTTAAGTCATTTCTATTAAACTAATCATACTTTTTATATTTTTAACGTTAAGTTCACATTATTTTACATCAAAAACACGTGTTTACAATACATTTGGGTGAATACAAAAAATAGAAAAAAAATTTGGTAAAAAATGGTGATAATTCCTCTAAATATCGTTTAAAGTCATTTGTATTGAACTAATCATACTTTTTATATTTTTATCGTTAAGTTCACATATTTTAACATCTAAAACACGTCTTAACAATACATTTGGGTGAATATAAAAGGTCGTAAAAAAATTTTGAAATACAGTTGATGAATCCGCTAAATATCGTCATAAGTCTTTTCTATTAAACTAATCATACTTTTTATATTTTTAACGTTAAGTTCACATTATTTTACATCTAAAACACGTCTTTACAATACATTTGGGTGAATACAAAAGGTCGTAAAAAAATTTTGAAATACAGGTGATGAATCCGCTAAATATCGTCTTAAGTCATTTCTATTAAACTAATCATACTTTTTATATTTTTAACGTTAAGTTCACATTATTTTACATCTAAAACACGTGTTTACAATACATTTGGGTGAATACAAAAAATAGAAAAAAAAATTGGGAAAAAATTTGGTAATAAATGGTGATAATTTCGCTAAATATCGATGAAAGTCATTTGTATTGAACTAATCATACTTTTTATATTTTTATCGTTAAGTTCACATTATTTTACATCTAAAACTCGTATTTACAATACATTTGGGTGAATACAAAAAATAGAAAAAAAATTTGGGAGAAAAATTTGGTAAAAAATGGTGATAATTCCGCTAAATATCGTTTAAAGTCATTTGTATTGAACTAATCATACTTTTTATATTTTTATCGTTAAGTTCACATTATTTTACATCTAAAACACGTATTTACAATACATTTGGGAGAATACAAAAAATAGAAAATAAATTTGGGAAAAAATTGGGTAAAAAATGGTGATAATTCCGCTAAATATCGATTAAAGACATTTGTATTGAACTAATCATACTTTTTATATTTTTATCGTTAAGTTCACATAATTTTACATCTAAAACACGTCTTTACAATACATTTGGGTGAATATAAAAGGTCGTAAAAAAATTTTGAAATACGGGCGATGAATCCGCTAAATATCGTCTTAAGTCATTTCTATTAAACTAATCATACTTTTTATATTTTTAACGTTAAGTTCACATTATTTTACTTCTAAAACACGTCTTTACAATACATTTGGGTGAATATAAAAGGTCGTAAAAAAATTTTGAAATACAGGTGATGAATCCGCTAAATATCGTCTTAAGTCATTTCTATTAAACTAATCATACTTTTTATATTTTTAACGTTAAGTTCACATTATTTTACATCAAAAACACGTGTTTACAATACATTTGGGTGAATACAAAAAATAGAAAAAAAATTTGGTAAAAAATGGTGATAATTCCTCTAAATATCGTTTAAAGTCATTTGTATTGAACTAATCATACTTTTTATATTTTTATCGTTAAGTTCACATATTTTAACATCTAAAACACGTCTTAACAATACATTTGGGTGAATATAAAAGGTCGTAAAAAAATTTTGAAATACAGTTGATGAATCCGCTAAATATCGTCTTAAGTCATTTCTATTAAACTAATCATACTTTTTATATTTTTAACGTTAAGTTCACATTATTTTACTTCTAAAACACGTCTTTACAATACATTTGGGTGATTATAAAAGGTCGTAAAAAAATTTTGAAATACAGGTGATGAATCCGCTAAATATCGTCTTAAGTCATTTCTATTAAACTAATCATACTTTTTATATTTTTATCGTTAAGTTCACATAATTTTACATCTAAAACACGTCTTTACAATACATTTGGGTGAATATAAAAGGTCGTAAAAAAATTTTGAAATACGGGCGATGAATCCGCTAAATATCGTCTTAAGTCATTTCTATTAAACTAATCATACTTTTTATATTTTTAACGTTAAGTTCACATTATTTTACATCTAAAACACGTCTTTACAATACATTTGGGTGAATACAAAAGGTCGTAAAAAAATTTTGAAATACAGGTGATGAATCCGCTAAATATCGTCTTAAGTCATTTCTATTAAACTAATCATACTTTTTATATTTTTAACGTTAAGTTCACATTATTTTACATCTAAAACACGTGTTTACAATACATTTGGGTGAATACAAAAAATAGAAAAAAAAATTGGGAAAAAATTTGGTAATAAATGGTGATAATTTCGCTAAATATCGATGAAAGTCATTTGTATTGAACTAATCATACTTTTTATATTTTTATCGTTAAGTTCACATTATTTTACATCTAAAACTCGTATTTACAATACATTTGGGTGAATACAAAAAATAGAAAAAAAATTTGGGAGAAAAATTTGGTAAAAAATGGTGATAATTTCGCTAAATATCGTTTAAAGTCATTTGTATTGAACTAATCATACTTTTTATATTTTTATCGTTAAGTTCACATATTTTAACATCTAAAACACGTCTTAACAATACATTTGGGTGAATATAAAAGGTCGTAAAAAAATTTTGAAATACAGTTGATGAATCCGCTAAATATCGTCTTAAGTCTTTTCTATTAAACTAATCATACTTTTTATATTTTTAACGTTAAGTTCACATTATTTTACATCTAAAACACGTCTTTACAATACATTTGGGTGAATACAAAAAATAGAAAAAAAATTTGGTAAAAAATGGTGATAATTCCGCTAAATATCGTTTAAAGTCATTTGTATTGAACTAATCATACTTTTTATATTTTTATCGTTAAGTTCACATTATTTTACATCTAAAACACGTATTTACAATACATTTGGGTGAATACAAAAAATAGAAAAAAAAATTTGGTAAAAAATGGTGATAATTCCTCTAAATATCGTTTAAAGTCATTTGTATTGAACTAATCATACTTTTTATATTTTCATCGTTAAGTTCACATATTTTAACATCTAAAACACGTCTTAACAATACATTTGGGTGAATATAAAAGGTCGTAAAAAAATTTTGAAATACAGTTGATGAATCCGCTAAATATCGTCTTAAGTCTTTTCTATTAAACTAATCATACTTTTTATATTTTTAACGTTAAGTTCACATTATTTTACATCTAAAACACGTCTTTACAATACATTTGGGTGATTATAAAAGGTCGTAAAAAAATTTTGAAATACAGGTGATGAATCCGCTAAATATCGTCTTAAGTCATTTCTATTAAACTAATCATACTTTTTATATTTTTAACGTTAAGTTCACATTATTTTACTTCTAAAACACGTCTTTACAATACATTTGGGTGAATATAAAAGGTCGTAAAAAAATTTTGAAATACAGGTGATGAATCCGCTAAATATCGTCCTAAGTCATTTCTATTAAACTAATCATACTTTTTATATTTTTATCGTTAAGTTCACATAATTTTACATCTAAAACACGTCTTTACAATACATTTGGGTGAATAAAAAAGGTCGTAAAAAAATTTTGAAATACGGGCGATGAATCCGCTAAATATCGTCTTAAGTCATTTCTATTAAACTAATCATACTTTTTATATTTTTAACGTTAAGTTCACATTATTTTACATCTAAAACACGTGTTTACAATACATTTGGGTGAATACAAAAAATAGAAAAAAAATTTGGTAAAAAATGGTGATAATTCCTCTAAATATCGTTTAAAGTCATTTGTATTGAACTAATCATACTTTTTATATTTTTATCGTTAAGTTCACATATTTTAACATCTAAAACACGTCTTAGCAATACATTTGGGTGAATATAAAAGGTCGTAAAAAAATTTTGAAATACAGTTGATGAATCCGCTAAATATCGTCTTAAGTCTTTTCTATTAAACTAATCATACTTTTTATATTTTTAACGTTAAGTTCACATTATTTTACATCTAAAACACGTCTTTACAATACATTTGGGTGAATACAAAAGGTCGTAAAAAAATTTTGAAATACAGGTGATGAATCCGCTAAATATCGTCTTAAGTCATTTCTATTAAACTAATCATACTTTTTATATTTTTAACGTTAAGTTCACATTATTTTACATTTAAAACACGTGTTTACAATACATTTGGGTGAATACAAAAAATAGAAAAAAAAATTGGGAAAAAATTTGGTAATAAATGGTGATAATTTCGCTAAATATCGATGAAAGTCATTTGTATTGAACTAATCATACTTTTTATATTTTTATCGTTAAGTTCACATTATTTTACATCTAAAACTCGTATTTACAATACATTTGGGTGAATACAAAAAATAGAAAAAAAATTTGGGAGAAAAATTTGGTAAAAAATGGTGATAATTTCGCTAAATATCGTTTAAAGTCATTTGTATTGAACTAATCATACTTTTTATATTTTTATCGTTAAGTTCACATATTTTAACATCTAAAACACGTCTTAACAATACATTTGGGTGAATATAAAAGGTCGTAAAAAAATTTTGAAATACAGGTGATGAATCCGCTAAATATCGTCCTAAGTCATTTCTATTAAACTAATCATACTTTTTATATTTTTATCGTTAAGTTCACATAATTTACATCTAAAACACGTCTTTACAATACATTTGGGTGAATATAAAAGGTCGTAAAAAAATTTTGAAATACGGGCGATGAATCCGCTAAATATCGTCTTAAGTCATTTCTATTAAACTAATCATACTTTTTATATTTTTAACGTTAAGTTCACATTATTTTACATCTAAAACACGTGTTTACAATACATTTGGGTGAATACAAAAAATAGAAAAAAAATTTGGTAAAAAATGGTGATAATTCCTCTAAATATCGTTTAAAGTCATTTGTATTGAACTAATCATACTTTTTATATTTTTATCGTTAAGTTCACATATTTTAACATCTAAAACACGTCTTAACAATACATTTGGGTGAATATAAAAGGTCGTAAAAAAATTTTGAAATACAGTTGATGAATCCGCTAAATATCGTCTTAAGTCTTTTCTATTAAACTAATCATACTTTTTATATTTTAAACGTTAAGTTCACATTATTTTACATCTAAAACACGTCTTTACAATACATTTGGGTGAATACAAAAGGTCGTAAAAAAATTTTGAAATACAGGTGATGAATCCGCTAAATATCGTCTTAAGTCATTTCTATTAAACTAATCATACTTTTTATATTTTTAACGTTAAGTTCACATTATTTTACATCTAAAACACGTGTTTACAATACATTTGGGTGAATACAAAAAATAGAAAAAAAAATTGGGAAAAAATTTGGTAATAAATGGTGATAATTTCGCTAAATATCGATGAAAGTCATTTGTATTGAACTAATCATACTTTTTATATTTTTATCGTTAAGTTCACATTATTTTACATCTAAAACTCGTATTTACAATACATTTGGGTGAATACAAAAAATAGAAAAAAAATTTGGGAGAAAAATTTGGTAAAAAATGGTGATAATTTCGCTAAATATCGTTTAAAGTCATTTGTATTGAACTAATCATACTTTTTATATTTTTATCGTTAAGTTCACATATTTTAACATCTAAAACACGTCTTAACAATACATTTGGGTGAATATAAAAGGTCGTAAAAAAATTTTGAAATACAGTTGATGAATCCGCTAAATATCGTCTTAAGTCTTTTCTATTAAACTAATCATACTTTTTATATTTTTAACGTTAAGTTCACATTATTTTACATCTAAAACACGTCTTTACAATACATTTGGGTGAATACAAAAAATAGAAAAAAAATTTGGTAAAAAATGGTGATAATTCCGCTAAATATCGTTTAAAGTCATTTGTATTGAACTAATCATACTTTTTATATTTTTATCGTTAAGTTCACATTATTTTACATCTAAAACACGTATTTACAATACATTTGGGTGAATACAAAAAATAGAAAAAAAAATTTGGTAAAAAATGGTGATAATTCCTCTAAATATCGTTTAAAGTCATTTGTATTGAACTAATCATACTTTTTATATTTTCATCGTTAAGTTCACATATTTTAACATCTAAAACACGTCTTAACAATACATTTGGGTGAATATAAAAGGTCGTAAAAAAATTTTGAAATACAGTTGATGAATCCGCTAAATATCGTCTTAAGTCTTTTCTATTAAACTAATCATACTTTTTATATTTTTAACGTTAAGTTCACATTATTTTACATCTAAAACACGTCTTTACAATACATTTGGGTGATTATAAAAGGTCGTAAAAAAATTTTGAAATACAGGTGATGAATCCGCTAAATATCGTCTTAAGTCATTTCTATTAAACTAATCATACTTTTTATATTTTTAACGTTAAGTTCACATTATTTTACTTCTAAAACACGTCTTTACAATACATTTGGGTGAATATAAAAGGTCGTAAAAAAATTTTGAAATACAGGTGATGAATCCGCTAAATATCGTCCTAAGTCATTTCTATTAAACTAATCATACTTTTTATATTTTTATCGTTAAGTTCACATAATTTTACATCTAAAACACGTCTTTACAATACATTTGGGTGAATAAAAAAGGTCGTAAAAAAATTTTGAAATACGGGCGATGAATCCGCTAAATATCGTCTTAAGTCATTTCTATTAAACTAATCATACTTTTTATATTTTTAACGTTAAGTTCACATTATTTTACATCTAAAACACGTGTTTACAATACATTTGGGTGAATACAAAAAATAGAAAAAAAATTTGGTAAAAAATGGTGATAATTCCTCTAAATATCGTTTAAAGTCATTTGTATTGAACTAATCATACTTTTTATATTTTTATCGTTAAGTTCACATATTTTAACATCTAAAACACGTCTTAGCAATACATTTGGGTGAATATAAAAGGTCGTAAAAAAATTTTGAAATACAGTTGATGAATCCGCTAAATATCGTCTTAAGTCTTTTCTATTAAACTAATCATACTTTTTATATTTTTAACGTTAAGTTCACATTATTTTACATCTAAAACACGTCTTTACAATACATTTGGGTGAATACAAAAGGTCGTAAAAAAATTTTGAAATACAGGTGATGAATCCGCTAAATATCGTCTTAAGTCATTTCTATTAAACTAATCATACTTTTTATATTTTTAACGTTAAGTTCACATTATTTTACATTTAAAACACGTGTTTACAATACATTTGGGTGAATACAAAAAATAGAAAAAAAAATTGGGAAAAAATTTGGTAATAAATGGTGATAATTTCGCTAAATATCGATGAAAGTCATTTGTATTGAACTAATCATACTTTTTATATTTTTATCGTTAAGTTCACATTATTTTACATCTAAAACTCGTAT
This sequence comes from Diuraphis noxia, assembly GCF_037042655.1. Taxonomy (NCBI): domain Eukaryota; kingdom Metazoa; phylum Arthropoda; class Insecta; order Hemiptera; family Aphididae; genus Diuraphis; species Diuraphis noxia. Next base: position 109,246,764 of record NW_028301711.1, read on the forward strand.
TTACAATACATTTGGGTGAATACAAAAAATAGAAAAAAAATTTGGGAGAAAAATTTGGTAAAAAATGGTGATAATTTCGCTAAATATCGTTTAAAGTCATTTGTATTGAACTAATCATACTTTTTATATTTTTATCGTTAAGTTCACATATTTTAACATCTAAAACACGTCTTAACAATACATTTGGGTGAATATAAAAGGTCGTAAAAAAATTTTGAAATACAGGTGATGAATCCGCTAAATATCGTCCTAAGTCATTTCTATTAAACTAATCATACTTTTTATATTTTTATCGTTAAGTTCACATAATTTACATCTAAAACACGTCTTTACAATACATTTGGGTGAATATAAAAGGTCGTAAAAAAATTTTGAAATACGGGCGATGAATCCGCTAAATATCGTCTTAAGTCATTTCTATTAAACTAATCATACTTTTTATATTTTTAACGTTAAGTTCACATTATTTTACATCTAAAACACGTGTTTACAATACATTTGGGTGAATACAAAAAATAGAAAAAAAATTTGGTAAAAAATGGTGATAATTCCTCTAAATATCGTTTAAAGTCATTTGTATTGAACTAATCATACTTTTTATATTTTTATCGTTAAGTTCACATATTTTAACATCTAAAACACGTCTTAACAATACATTTGGGTGAATATAAAAGGTCGTAAAAAAATTTTGAAATACAGTTGATGAATCCGCTAAATATCGTCTTAAGTCTTTTCTATTAAACTAATCATACTTTTTATATTTTAAACGTTAAGTTCACATTATTTTACATCTAAAACACGTCTTTACAATACATTTGGGTGAATACAAAAGGTCGTAAAAAAATTTTGAAATACAGGTGATGAATCCGCTAAATATCGTCTTAAGTCATTTCTATTAAACTAATCATACTTTTTATATTTTTAACGTTAAGTTCACATTATTTTACATCTAAAACACGTGTTTACAATACATTTGGGTGAATACAAAAAATAGAAAAAAAAATTGGGAAAAAATTTGGTAATAAATGGTGATAATTTCGCTAAATATCGATGAAAGTCATTTGTATTGAACTAATCATACTTTTTATATTTTTATCGTTAAGTTCACATTATTTTACATCTAAAACTCGTATTTACAATACATTTGGGTGAATACAAAAAATAGAAAAAAAATTTGGGAGAAAAATTTGGTAAAAAATGGTGATAATTTCGCTAAATATCGTTTAAAGTCATTTGTATTGAACTAATCATACTTTTTATATTTTTATCGTTAAGTTCACATATTTTAACATCTAAAACACGTCTTAACAATACATTTGGGTGAATATAAAAGGTCGTAAAAAAATTTTGAAATACAGTTGATGAATCCGCTAAATATCGTCTTAAGTCTTTTCTATTAAACTAATCATACTTTTTATATTTTTAACGTTAAGTTCACATTATTTTACATCTAAAACACGTCTTTACAATACATTTGGGTGAATACAAAAAATAGAAAAAAAATTTGGTAAAAAATGGTGATAATTCCGCTAAATATCGTTTAAAGTCATTTGTATTGAACTAATCATACTTTTTATATTTTTATCGTTAAGTTCACATTATTTTACATCTAAAACACGTATTTACAATACATTTGGGTGAATACAAAAAATAGAAAAAAAAATTTGGTAAAAAATGGTGATAATTCCTCTAAATATCGTTTAAAGTCATTTGTATTGAACTAATCATACTTTTTATATTTTCATCGTTAAGTTCACATATTTTAACATCTAAAACACGTCTTAACAATACATTTGGGTGAATATAAAAGGTCGTAAAAAAATTTTGAAATACAGTTGATGAATCCGCTAAATATCGTCTTAAGTCTTTTCTATTAAACTAATCATACTTTTTATATTTTTAACGTTAAGTTCACATTATTTTACATCTAAAACACGTCTTTACAATACATTTGGGTGATTATAAAAGGTCGTAAAAAAATTTTGAAATACAGGTGATGAATCCGCTAAATATCGTCTTAAGTCATTTCTATTAAACTAATCATACTTTTTATATTTTTAACGTTAAGTTCACATTATTTTACTTCTAAAACACGTCTTTACAATACATTTGGGTGAATATAAAAGGTCGTAAAAAAATTTTGAAATACAGGTGATGAATCCGCTAAATATCGTCCTAAGTCATTTCTATTAAACTAATCATACTTTTTATATTTTTATCGTTAAGTTCACATAATTTTACATCTAAAACACGTCTTTACAATACATTTGGGTGAATATAAAAGGTCGTAAAAAAATTTTGAAATACGGGCGATGAATCCGCTAAATATCGTCTTAAGTCATTTCTATTAAACTAATCATACTTTTTATATTTTTAACGTTAAGTTCACATTATTTTACATTTAAAACACGTGTTTACAATACATTTGGGTGAATACAAAAAATAGAAAAAAAAATTGGGAAAAAATTTGGTAATAAATGGTGATAATTTCGCTAAATATCGATGAAAGTCATTTGTATTGAACTAATCATACTTTTTATATTTTTATCGTTAAGTTCACATTATTTTACATCTAAAACTCGTATTTACAATACATTTGGGTGAATACAAAAAATAGAAAAAAAATTTGGGAGAAAAATTTGGTAAAAAATGGTGATAATTTCGCTAAATATCGTTTAAAGTCATTTGTATTGAACTAATCATACTTTTTATATTTTTATCGTTAAGTTCACATATTTTAACATCTAAAACACGTCTTAACAATACATTTGGGTGAATATAAAAGGTCGTAAAAAAATTTTGAAATGCAGGTGATGAATCCGCTAAATATCGTCCTAAGTCATTTCTATTAAACTAATCATACTTTTTATATTTTTATCGTTAAGTTCACATAATTTTACATCTAAAACACGTCTTTACAATACATTTGGGTGAATATAAAAGGTCGTAAAAAAATTTTGAAATACGGGCGATGAATCCGCTAAATATCGTCTTAAGTCATTTCTATTAAACTAATCATACTTTTTATATTTTTAACGTTAAGTTCACATTATTTTACATCTAAAACACGTGTTTACAATACATTTGGGTGAATACAAAAAATAGAAAAAAAATTTGGTAAAAAATGGTGATAATTCCTCTAAATATCGTTTAAAGTCATTTGTATTGAACTAATCATACTTTTTATATTTTTATCGTTAAGTTCACATATTTTAACATCTAAAACACGTCTTAACAATACATTTGGGTGAATATAAAAGGTCGTAAAAAAATTTTGAAATACAGTTGATGAATCCGCTAAATATCGTCTTAAGTCTTTTCTATTAAACTAATCATACTTTTTATATTTTTAACGTTAAGTTCACATTATTTTACATCTAAAACACGTCTTTACAGTACATTTGGGTGAATACAAAAGGTCGTAAAAAAATTTTGAAATACAGGTGATGAATCCGCTAAATATCGTCTTAAGTCATTTCTATTAAACTAATCATACTTTTTATATTTTTAACGTTAAGTTCACATTATTTTACATCTAAAACACGTCTTTACAATACATTTGGGTGAATACAAAAAATAGAAAAAAAATTTGGTAAAAAATGGTGATAATTCCGCTAAATATCGTTTAAAGTCATTTGTATTGAACTAATCATACTTTTTATATTTTTATCGTTAAGTTCACATTATTTTACATCTAAAACACGTATTTACAATACATTTGGGTGAATACAAAAAATAGAAAAAAAAATTTGGTAAAAAATGGTGATAATTCCTCTAAATATCGTTTAAAGTCATTTGTATTGAACTAATCATACTTTTTATATTTTCATCGTTAAGTTCACATATTTTAACATCTAAAACACGTCTTAACAATACATTTGGGTGAATATAAAAGGTCGTAAAAAAATTTTGAAATACAGTTGATGAATCCGCTAAATATCGTCTTAAGTCTTTTCTATTAAACTAATCATACTTTTTATATTTTTAACGTTAAGTTCACATTATTTTACATCTAAAACACGTCTTTACAATACATTTGGGTGATTATAAAAGGTCGTAAAAAAATTTTGAAATACAGGTGATGAATCCGCTAAATATCGTCTTAAGTCTTTTCTATTAAACTAATCATACTTTTTATATTTTTAACGTTAAGTTCACATTATTTTACATCTAAAACACGTCTTTACAATACATTTGGGTGAATACAAAAGGTCGTAAAAAAATTTTGAAATACAGGTGATGAATCCGCTAAATATCGTCTTAAGTCATTTCTATTAAACTAATCATACTTTTTATATTTTTAACGTTAAGTTCACATTATTTTACTTCTAAAACACGTCTTTACAATACATTTGGGTGAATATAAAAGGTCGTAAAAAAATTTTGAAATACAGGTGATGAATCCGCTAAATATCGTCCTAAGTCATTTCTATTAAACTAATCATACTTTTTATATTTTTATCGTTAAGTTCACATAATTTTACATCTAAAACACGTCTTTACAATACATTTGGGTGAATATAAAAGGTCGTAAAAAAATTTTGAAATACGGGCGATGAATCCGCTAAATATCGTCTTAAGTCATTTCTATTAAACTAATCATACTTTTTATATTTTTAACGTTAAGTTCACATTATTTTACATCTAAAACACGTGTTTACAATACATTTGGGTGAATACAAAAAATAGAAAAAAAATTTGGTAAAAAATGGTGATAATTCCTCTAAATATCGTTTAAAGTCATTTGTATTGAACTAATCATACTTTTTATATTTTTATCGTTAAGTTCACATATTTTAACATCTAAAACACGTCTTAACAATACATTTGGGTGAATATAAAAGGTCGTAAAAAAATTTTGAAATACAGTTGATGAATCCGCTAAATATCGTCTTAAGTCTTTTCTATTAAACTAATCATACTTTTTATATTTTTAACGTTAAGTTCACATTATTTTACATCTAAAACACGTCTTTACAATACATTTGGGTGAATACAAAAGGTCGTAAAAAAATTTTGAAATACAGGTGATGAATCCGCTAAATATCGTCTTAAGTCATTTCTATTAAACTAATCATACTTTTTATATTTTTAACGTTAAGTTCACATTATTTTACATTTAAAACACGTGTTTACAATACATTTGGGTGAATACAAAAAATAGAAAAAAAAATTGGGAAAAAATTTGGTAATAAATGGTGATAATTTCGCTAAATATCGATGAAAGTCATTTGTATTGAACTAATCATACTTTTTATATTTTTATCGTTAAGTTCACATTATTTTACATCTAAAACTCGTATTTACAATACATTTGGGTGAATACAAAAAATAGAAAAAAAATTTGGGAGAAAAATTTGGTAAAAAATGGTGATAATTTCGCTAAATATCGTTTAAAGTCATTTGTATTGAACTAATCATACTTTTTATATTTTTATCGTTAAGTTCACATATTTTAACATCTAAAACACGTCTTAACAATACATTTGGGTGAATATAAAAGGTCGTAAAAAAATTTTGAAATGCAGGTGATGAATCCGCTAAATATCGTCCTAAGTCATTTCTATTAAACTAATCATACTTTTTATATTTTTATCGTTAAGTTCACATAATTTTACATCTAAAACACGTCTTTACAATACATTTGGGTGAATATAAAAGGTCGTAAAAAAATTTTGAAATACGGGCGATGAATCCGCTAAATATCGTCTTAAGTCATTTCTATTAAACTAATCATACTTTTTATATTTTTAACGTTAAGTTCACATTATTTTACATCTAAAACACGTGTTTACAATACATTTGGGTGAATACAAAAAATAGAAAAAAAATTTGGTAAAAAATGGTGATAATTCCTCTAAATATCGTTTAAAGTCATTTGTATTGAACTAATCATACTTTTTATATTTTTATCGTTAAGTTCACATATTTTAACATCTAAAACACGTCTTAACAATACATTTGGGTGAATATAAAAGGTCGTAAAAAAATTTTGAAATACAGTTGATGAATCCGCTAAATATCGTCTTAAGTCTTTTCTATTAAACTAATCATACTTTTTATATTTTTAACGTTAAGTTCACATTATTTTACATCTAAAACACGTCTTTACAGTACATTTGGGTGAATACAAAAGGTCGTAAAAAAATTTTGAAATACAGGTGATGAATCCGCTAAATATCGTCTTAAGTCATTTCTATTAAACTAATCATACTTTTTATATTTTTAACGTTAAGTTCACATTATTTTACATCTAAAACACGTGTTTACAATACATTTGGGTGAATACAAAAAATAGAAAAAAAAATTGGGAAAAAATTTGGTAATAAATGGTGATAATTTCGCTAAATATCAATGAAAGTCATTTGTATTGAACTAATCATACTTTTTATATTTTTATCGTTAAGTTCACATTATTTTACATCTAAAACTCGTATTTACAATACATTTGGGTGAATACAAAAAATAGAAAAAAAATTTGGGAGAAAAATTTGGTAAAAAATGGTGATAATTTCGCTAAATATCGTTTAAAGTCATTTGTATTGAACTAATCATACTTTTTATATTTGTATCGTTAAGTTCACATTATTTTACATCTAAAACACGTCTTTACAATACATTTGGGTGAATATAAAAGGTCGTAAAAAAATTTTGAAATACGGGCGATGAATCCGCTAAATATCGTCTTAAGTCATTTCTATTAAACTAATCATACTTTTTATATTTTTAACGTTAAGTTCACATTATTTTACATCTAAAACACGTGTTTACAATACATTTGGGTGAATACAAAAAATAGAAAAAAAATTTTGAAATACAGGTGATGAATCCGCTAAATATCGTCTTAAGTCATTTCTATTAAACTAATCATACTTTTTATATTTTTAACGTTAAGTTCACATTATTTTACATTTAAAACACGTGTTTACAATACATTTGGGTGAATACAAAAAATAGAAAAAAAAATTGGGAAAAAATTTGGTAATAAATGGTGATAATTTCGCTAAATATCGATGAAAGTCATTTGTATTGAACTAATCATACTTTTTATATTTTTATCGTTAAGTTCACATTATTTTACATCTAAAACTCGTATTTACAATACATTTGGGTGAATACAAAAAATAGAAAAAAAATTTGGGAGAAAAATTTGGTAAAAAATGGTGATAATTTCGCTAAATATCGTTTAAAGTCATTTGTATTGAACTAATCATACTTTTTATATTTTTATCGTTAAGTTCACATATTTTAACATCTAAAACACGTCTTAACAATACATTTGGGTGAATATAAAAGGTCGTAAAAAAATTTTGAAATACAGGTGATGAATCCGCTAAATATCGTCCTAAGTCATTTCTATTAAACTAATCATACTTTTTATATTTTTATCGTTAAGTTCACATAATTTTATATCTAAAACACGTCTTTACAATACATTTGGGTGAATATAAAAGGTCGTAAAAAAATTTTGAAATACGGGCGATGAATCCGCTAAATATCGTCTTAAGTCATTTCTATTAAACTAATCATACTTTTTATATTTTTAACGTTAAGTTCACATTATTTTACATCTAAAACACGTGTTTACAATACATTTGGGTGAATACAAAAAATAGAAAAAAAATTTGGTAAAAAATGGTGATAATTCCTCTAAATATCGTTTAAAGTCATTTGTATTGAACTAATCATACTTTTTATATTTTTATCGTTAAGTTCACATATTTTAACATCTAAAACACGTCTTAACAATACATTTGGGTGAATATAAAAGGTCGTAAAAAAATTTTGAAATACAGTTGATGAATCCGCTAAATATCGTCTTAAGTCTTTTCTATTAAACTAATCATACTTTTTATATTTTTAACGTTAAGTTCACATTATTTTACATCTAAAACACGTCTTTACAATACATTTGGGTGAATACAAAAGGTCGTAAAAAAATTTTGAAATACAGGTGATGAATCCGCTAAATATCGTCTTAAGTCATTTCTATTAAAATAATCATACTTTTTATATTTTTAACGTTAAGTTCACATTATTTTACATTTAAAACACGTGTTTACAATACATTTGGGTGAATACAAAAAATAGAAAAAAAAATTGGGAAAAAATTTGGTAATAAATGGTGATAATTTCGCTAAATATCGATGAAAGTCATTTGTATTGAACTAATCATACTTTTTATATTTTTATCGTTAAGTTCACATTATTTTACATCTAAAACTCGTATTTACAATACATTTGGGTGAATACAAAAAATAGAAAAAAAATTTGGGAGAAAAATTTGGTAAAAAATGGTGATAATTTCGCTAAATATCGTTTAAAGTCATTTGTATTGAACTAATCATACTTTTTATATTTTTATCGTTAAGTTCACATATTTTAACATCTAAAACACGTCTTAACAATACATTTGGGTGAATATAAAAGGTCGTAAAAAAATTTTGAAATACAGGTGATGAATCCGCTAAATATCGTCCTAAGTCATTTCTATTAAACTAATCATACTTTTTATATTTTTATCGTTAAGTTCACATAATTTTATATCTAAAACACGTCTTTACAATACATTTGGGTGAATATAAAAGGTCGTAAAAAAATTTTGAAATACGGGCGATGAATCCGCTAAATATCGTCTTAAGTCATTTCTATTAAACTAATCATACTTTTTATATTTTTAACGTTAAGTTCACATTATTTTACATCTAAAACACGTGTTTACAATACATTTGGGTGAATACAAAAAATAGAAAAAAAATTTGGTAAAAAATGGTGATAATTCCTCTAAATATCGTTTAAAGTCATTTGTATTGAACTAATCATACTTTTTATATTTTTATCGTTAAGTTCACATATTTTAACATCTAAAACACGTCTTAACAATACATTTGGGTGAATATAAAAGGTCGTAAAAAAATTTTGAAATACAGTTGATGAATCCGCTAAATATCGTCTTAAGTCTTTTCTATTAAACTAATCATACTTTTTATATTTTTAACGTTAAGTTCACATTATTTTACATCTAAAACACGTCTTTACAATACATTTGGGTGAATACAAAAGGTCGTAAAAAAATTTTGAAATACAGGTGATGAATCCGCTAAATATCGTCTTAAGTCATTTCTATTAAACTAATCATACTTTTTATATTTTTAACGTTAAGTTCACATTATTTTACATTTAAAACACGTGTTTACAATACATTTGGGTGAATACAAAAAATAGAAAAAAAAATTGGGAAAAAATTTGGTAATAAATGGTGATAATTTCGCTAAATATCGATGAAAGTCATTGTATTGAACTAATCATACTTTTTATATTTTTATCGTTAAGTTCACATTATTTTACATCTAAAACTCGTATTTACAATACATTTGGGTGAATACAAAAAATAGAAAAAAAATTTGGGAGAAAAATTTGGTAAAAAATGGTGATAATTTCGCTAAATATCGTTTAAAGTCATTTGTATTGAACTAATCATACTTTTTATATTTTTATCGTTAAGTTCACATATTTTAACATCTAAAACACGTCTTAACAATACATTTGGGTGAATATAAAAGGTCGTAAAAAAATTTTGAAATGCAGGTGATGAATCCGCTAAATATCGTCCTAAGTCATTTCTATTAAACTAATCATACTTTTTATATTTTTATCGTTAAGTTCACATAATTTTACATCTAAAACACGTCTTTACAATACATTTGGGTGAATATAAAAGGTCGTAAAAAAATTTTGAAATACGGGCGATGAATCCGCTAAATATCGTCTTAAGTCATTTCTATTAAACTAATCATACTTTTTATATTTTTAACGTTAAGTTCACATTATTTTACATCTAAAACACGTGTTTACAATACATTTGGGTGAATACAAAAAATAGAAAAAAAATTTGGTAAAAAATGGTGATAATTCCTCTAAATATCGTTTAAAGTCATTTGTATTGAACTAATCATACTTTTTATATTTTTATCGTTAAGTTCACATATTTTAACATCTAAAACACGTCTTAACAATACATTTGGGTGAATATAAAAGGTCGTAAAAAAATTTTGAAATACAGTTGATGAATCCGCTAAATATCGTCTTAAGTCTTTTCTATTAAACTAATCATACTTTTTATATTTTTAACGTTAAGTTCACATTATTTTACATCTAAAACACGTCTTTACAGTACATTTGGGTGAATACAAAAGGTCGTAAAAAAATTTTGAAATACAGGTGATGAATCCGCTAAATATCGTCTTAAGTCATTTCTATTAAACTAATCATACTTTTTATATTTTTAACGTTAAGTTCACATTATTTTACATCTAAAACACGTGTTTACAATACATTTGGGTGAATACAAAAAATAGAAAAAAAAATTGGGAAAAAATTTGGTAATAAATGGTGATAATTTCGCTAAATATCAATGAAAGTCATTTGTATTGAACTAATCATACTTTTTATATTTTTATCGTTAAGTTCACATTATTTTACATCTAAAACTCGTATTTACAATACATTTGGGTGAATACAAAAAATAGAAAAAAAATTTGGGAGAAAAATTTGGTAAAAAATGGTGATAATTTCGCTAAATATCGTTTAAAGTCATTTGTATTGAACTAATCATACTTTTTATATTTGTATCGTTAAGTTCACATTATTTTACATCTAAAACACGTCTTTACAATACATTTGGGTGAATATAAAAGGTCGTAAAAAAATTTTGAAATACGGGCGATGAATCCGCTAAATATCGTCTTAAGTCATTTCTATTAAACTAATCATACTTTTTATATTTTTAACGTTAAGTTCACATTATTTTACATCTAAAACACGTGTTTACAATACATTTGGGTGAATACAAAAAATAGAAAAAAAATTTTGAAATACAGGTGATGAATCCGCTAAATATCGTCTTAAGTCATTTCTATTAAACTAATCATACTTTTTATATTTTTAACGTTAAGTTCACATTATTTTACATTTAAAACACGTGTTTACAATACATTTGGGTGAATACAAAAAATAGAAAAAAAAATTGGGAAAAAATTTGGTAATAAATGGTGATAATTTCGCTAAATATCGATGAAAGTCATTTGTATTGAACTAATCATACTTTTTATATTTTTATCGTTAAGTTCACATTATTTTACATCTAAAACTCGTATTTACAATACATTTGGGTGAATACAAAAAATAGAAAAAAAATTTGGGAGAAAAATTTGGTAAAAAATGGTGATAATTTCGCTAAATATCGTTTAAAGTCATTTGTATTGAACTAATCATACTTTTTATATTTTTATCGTTAAGTTCACATATTTTAACATCTAAAACACGTCTTAACAATACATTTGGGTGAATATAAAAGGTCGTAAAAAAATTTTGAAATACAGGTGATGAATCCGCTAAATATCGTCCTAAGTCATTTCTATTAAACTAATCATACTTTTTATATTTTTATCGTTAAGTTCACATAATTTTATATCTAAAACACGTCTTTACAATACATTTGGGTGAATATAAAAGGTCGTAAAAAAATTTTGAAATACGGGCGATGAATCCGCTAAATATCGTCTTAAGTCATTTCTATTAAACTAATCATACTTTTTATATTTTTAACGTTAAGTTCACATTATTTTACATCTAAAACACGTGTTTACAATACATTTGGGTGAATACAAAAAATAGAAAAAAAATTTGGTAAAAAATGGTGATAATTCCTCTAAATATCGTTTAAAGTCATTTGTATTGAACTAATCATACTTTTTATATTTTTATCGTTAAGTTCACATATTTTAACATCTAAAACACGTCTTAACAATACATTTGGGTGAATATAAAAGGTCGTAAAAAAATTTTGAAATACAGTTGATGAATCCGCTAAATATCGTCTTAAGTCTTTTCTATTAAACTAATCATACTTTTTATATTTTTAACGTTAAGTTCACATTATTTTACATCTAAAACACGTCTTTACAATACATTTGGGTGAATACAAAAGGTCGTAAAAAAATTTTGAAATACAGGTGATGAATCCGCTAAATATCGTCTTAAGTCATTTCTATTAAAATAATCATACTTTTTATATTTTTAACGTTAAGTTCACATTATTTTACATTTAAAACACGTGTTTACAATACATTTGGGTGAATACAAAAAATAGAAAAAAAAATTGGGAAAAAATTTGGTAATAAATGGTGATAATTTCGCTAAATATCGATGAAAGTCATTTGTATTGAACTAATCATACTTTTTATATTTTTATCGTTAAGTTCACATTATTTTACATCTAAAACTCGTATTTACAATACATTTGGGTGAATACAAAAAATAGAAAAAAAATTTGGGAGAAAAATTTGGTAAAAAATGGTGATAATTTCGCTAAATATCGTTTAAAGTCATTTGTATTGAACTAATCATACTTTTTATATTTTTATCGTTAAGTTCACATATTTTAACATCTAAAACACGTCTTAACAATACATTTGGGTGAATATAAAAGGTCGTAAAAAAATTTTGAAATACAGGTGATGAATCCGCTAAATATCGTCCTAAGTCATTTCTATTAAACTAATCATACTTTTTATATTTTTATCGTTAAGTTCACATAATTTTATATCTAAAACACGTCTTTACAATACATTTGGGTGAATATAAAAGGTCGTAAAAAAATTTTGAAATACGGGCGATGAATCCGCTAAATATCGTCTTAAGTCATTTCTATTAAACTAATCATACTTTTTATATTTTTAACGTTAAGTTCACATTATTTTACATCTAAAACACGTGTTTACAATACATTTGGGTGAATACAAAAAATAGAAAAAAAATTTGGTAAAAAATGGTGATAATTCCTCTAAATATCGTTTAAAGTCATTTGTATTGAACTAATCATACTTTTTATATTTTTATCGTTAAGTTCACATATTTTAACATCTAAAACACGTCTTAACAATACATTTGGGTGAATATAAAAGGTCGTAAAAAAATTTTGAAATACAGTTGATGAATCCGCTAAATATCGTCTTAAGTCTTTTCTATTAAACTAATCATACTTTTTATATTTTTAACGTTAAGTTCACATTATTTTACATCTAAAACACGTCTTTACAATACATTTGGGTGAATACAAAAGGTCGTAAAAAAATTTTGAAATACAGGTGATGAATCCGCTAAATATCGTCTTAAGTCATTTCTATTAAACTAATCATACTTTTTATATTTTTAACGTTAAGTTCACATTATTTTACATTTAAAACACGTGTTTACAATACATTTGGGTGAATACAAAAAATAGAAAAAAAAATTGGGAAAAAATTTGGTAATAAATGGTGATAATTTCGCTAAATATCGATGAAAGTCATTGTATTGAACTAATCATACTTTTTATATTTTTATCGTTAAGTTCACATTATTTTACATCTAAAACTCGTATTTACAATACATTTGGGTGAATACAAAAAATAGAAAAAAAATTTGGGAGAAAAATTTGGTAAAAAATGGTGATAATTTCGCTAAATATCGTTTAAAGTCATTTGTATTGAACTAATCATACTTTTTATATTTTTATCGTTAAGTTCACATATTTTAACATCTAAAACACGTCTTAACAATACATTTGGGTGAATATAAAAGGTCGTAAAAAAATTTTGAAATACAGGTGATGAATCCGCTAAATATCGTCCTAAGTCATTTCTATTAAACTAATCATACTTTTTATATTTTTATCGTTAAGTTCACATAATTTTACATCTAAAACACGTCTTTACAATACATTTGGGTGAATATAAAAGGTCGTAAAAAAATTTTGAAATACGGGCGATGAATCCGCTAAATATCGTCTTAAGTCATTTCTATTAAACTAATCATACTTTTTATATTTTTAACGTTAAGTTCACATTATTTTACATCTAAAACACGTGTTTACAATACATTTGGGTGAATACAAAAAATAGAAAAAAAATTTGGTAAAAAATGGTGATAATTCCTCTAAATATCGTTTAAAGTCATTTGTATTGAACTAATCATACTTTTTATATTTTTATCGTTAAGTTCACATATTTTAACATCTAAAACACGTCTTAACAATACATTTGGGTGAATATAAAAGGTCGTAAAAAAATTTTGAAATACAGTTGATGAATCCGCTAAATATCGTCTTAAGTCTTTTCTATTAAACTAATCATACTTTTTATATTTTTAACGTTAAGTTCACATTATTTTACATCTAAAACACGTCTTTACAGTACATTTGGGTGAATACAAAAGGTCGTAAAAAAATTTTGAAATACAGGTGATGAATCCGCTAAATATCGTCTTAAGTCATTTCTATTAAACTAATCATACTTTTTATATTTTTAACGTTAAGTTCACATTATTTTACATCTAAAACACGTGTTTACAATACATTTGGGTGAATACAAAAAATAGAAAAAAAAATTGGGAAAAAATTTGGTAATAAATGGTGATAATTTCGCTAAATATCAATGAAAGTCATTTGTATTGAACTAATCATACTTTTTATATTTTTATCGTTAAGTTCACATTATTTTACATCTAAAACTCGTATTTACAATACATTTGGGTGAATACAAAAAATAGAAAAAAAATTTGGGAGAAAAATTTGGTAAAAAATGGTGATAATTTCGCTAAATATCGTTTAAAGTCATTTGTATTGAACTAATCATACTTTTTATATTTGTATCGTTAAGTTCACATTATTTTACATCTAAAACACGTCTTTACAATACATTTGGGTGAATATAAAAGGTCGTAAAAAAATTTTGAAATACGGGCGATGAATCCGCTAAATATCGTCTTAAGTCATTTCTATTAAACTAATCATACTTTTTATATTTTTAACGTTAAGTTCACATTATTTTACATCTAAAACACGTGTTTACAATACATTTGGGTGAATACAAAAAATAGAAAAAAAATTTGGTAAAAAATGGTGATAATTCCTCTAAATATCGTTTAAAGTCATTTGTATTGAACTAATCATACTTTTTATATTTTTATCGTTAAGTTCACATATTGTAACATCTAAAACACGTCTTAACAATACATTTGGGTGAATATAAAAGGTCGTAAAAAAATTTTGAAATACAGTTGATGAATCCGCTAAATATCGTCTTAAGTCTTTTCTATTAAACTAATCATACTTTTTATATTTTTAACGTTAAGTTCACATTATTTTACATCTAAAACACGTCTTTACAATACATTTGGGTGAATACAAAAGGTCGTAAAAAAATTTTGAAATACAGGTGATGAATCCGCTAAATATCGTCTTAAGTCATTTCTATTAAACTAATCATACTTTTTATATTTTTAACGTTAAGTTCACATTATTTTACATTTAAAACACGTGTTTACAATACATTTGGGTGAATACAAAAAATAGAAAAAAAAATTGGGAAAAAATTTGGTAATAAATGGTGATAATTTCGCTAAATATCGATGAAAGTCATTGTATTGAACTAATCATACTTTTTATATTTTTATCGTTAAGTTCACATTATTTTACATCTAAAACTCGTATTTACAATACATTTGGGTGAATACAAAAAATAGAAAAAAAATTTGGGAGAAAAATTTGGTAAAAAATGGTGATAATTTCGCTAAATATCGTTTAAAGTCATTTGTATTGAACTAATCATACTTTTTATATTTTTATCGTTAAGTTCACATATTTTAACATCTAAAACACGTCTTAACAATACATTTGGGTGAATATAAAAGGTCGTAAAAAAATTTTGAAATACAGGTGATGAATCCGCTAAATATCGTCCTAAGTCATTTCTATTAAACTAATCATACTTTTTATATTTTTATCGTTAAGTTCACATAATTTTATATCTAAAACACGTCTTTACAATACATTTGGGTGAATATAAAAGGTCGTAAAAAAATTTTGAAATACGGGCGATGAATCCGCTAAATATCGTCTTAAGTCATTTCTATTAAACTAATCATACTTTTTATATTTTTAACGTTAAGTTCACATTATTTTACATCTAAAACACGTGTTTACAATACATTTGGGTGAATACAAAAAATAGAAAAAAAATTTGGTAAAAAATGGTGATAATTCCTCTAAATATCGTTTAAAGTCATTTGTATTGAACTAATCATACTTTTTATATTTTTATCGTTAAGTTCACATATTTTAACATCTAAAACACGTCTTAACAATACATTTGGGTGAATATAAAAGGTCGTAAAAAAATTTTGAAATACAGTTGATGAATCCGCTAAATATCGTCTTAAGTCTTTTCTATTAAACTAATCATACTTTTTATATTTTTAACGTTAAGTTCACATTATTTTACATCTAAAACACGTCTTTACAGTACATTTGGGTGAATACAAAAGGTCGTAAAAAAATTTTGAAATACAGGTGATGAATCCGCTAAATATCGTCTTAAGTCATTTCTATTAAACTAATCATACTTTTTATATTTTTAACGTTAAGTTCACATTATTTTACATCTAAAACACGTGTTTACAATACATTTGGGTGAATACAAAAAATAGAAAAAAAAATTGGGAAAAAATTTGGTAATAAATGGTGATAATTTCGCTAAATATCAATGAAAGTCATTTGTATTGAACTAATCATACTTTTTATATTTTTATCGTTAAGTTCACATTATTTTACATCTAAAACTCGTATTTACAATACATTTGGGTGAATACAAAAAATAGAAAAAAAATTTGGGAGAAAAATTTGGTAAAAAATGGTGATAATTTCGCTAAATATCGTTTAAAGTCATTTGTATTGAACTAATCATACTTTTTATATTTGTATCGTTAAGTTCACATTATTTTACATCTAAAACACGTCTTTACAATACATTTGGGTGAATATAAAAGGTCGTAAAAAAATTTTGAAATACGGGCGATGAATCCGCTAAATATCGTCTTAAGTCATTTCTATTAAACTAATCATACTTTTTATATTTTTAACGTTAAGTTCACATTATTTTACATCAAAAACACGTGTTTACAATACATTTGGGTGAATACAAAAAATAGAAAAAAAATTTGGTAAAAAATGGTGATAATTCCTCTAAATATCGTTTAAAGTCATTTGTATTGAACTAATCATACTTTTTATATTTTTATCGTTAAGTTCACATATTTTAACATCTAAAACACGTCTTAACAATACATTTGGGTGAATATAAAAGGTCGTAAAAAAATTTTGAAATACAGTTGATGAATCCGCTAAATATCGTCTTAAGTCTTTTCTATTAAACTAATCATACTTTTTATATTTTTAACGTTAAGTTCACATTATTTTACATCTAAAACACGTCTTTACAATACATTTGGGTGAATACAAAAGGTCGTAAAAAAATTTTGAAATACAGGTGATGAATCCGCTAAATATCGTCTTAAGTCATTTCTATTAAACTAATCATACTTTTTATATTTTTAACGTTAAGTTCACATTATTTTACATCTAAACACGTGTTTACAATACATTTGGGTGAATACAAAAAATAGAAAAAAAAATTGGGAAAAAATTTGGTAATAAATGGTGATAATTTCGCTAAATATCAATGAAAGTCATTTGTATTGAACTAATCATACTTTTTATATTTTTATCGTTAAGTTCACATTATTTTACATCTAAAACTCGTATTTACAATACATTTGGGTGAATACAAAAAATAGAAAAAAAATTTGGGAGAAAAATTTGGTAAAAAATGGTGATAATTTCGCTAAATATCGTTTAAAGTCATTTGTATTGAACTAATCATACTTTTTATATTTGTATCGTTAAGTTCACATTATTTTACATCTAAAACACGTCTTTACAATACATTTGGGTGAATATAAAAGGTCGTAAAAAAATTTTGAAATACGGGCGATGAATCCGCTAAATATCGTCTTAAGTCATTTCTATTAAACTAATCATACTTTTTATATTTTTAACGTTAAGTTCACATTATTTTACATCTAAAACACGTGTTTACAATACATTTGGGTGAATACAAAAAATAGAAAAAAAATTTGGTAAAAAATGGTGATAATTCCTCTAAATATCGTTTAAAGTCATTTGTATTGAACTAATCATACTTTTTATATTTTTATCGTTAAGTTCACATATTGTAACATCTAAAACACGTCTTAACAATACATTTGGGTGAATATAAAAGGTCGTAAAAAAATTTTGAAATACAGTTGATGAATCCGCTAAATATCGTCTTAAGTCTTTTCTATTAAACTAATCATACTTTTTATATTTTTAACGTTAAGTTCACATTATTTTACATCTAAAACACGTCTTTACAATACATTTGGGTGAATACAAAAGGTCGTAAAAAAATTTTGAAATACAGGTGATGAATCCGCTAAATATCGTCTTAAGTCATTTCTATTAAACTAATCATACTTTTTATATTTTTAACGTTAAGTTCACATTATTTTACATTTAAAACACGTGTTTACAATACATTTGGGTGAATACAAAAAATAGAAAAAAAAATTGGGAAAAAATTTGGTAATAAATGGTGATAATTTCGCTAAATATCGATGAAAGTCATTGTATTGAACTAATCATACTTTTTATATTTTTATCGTTAAGTTCACATTATTTTACATCTAAAACTCGTATTTACAATACATTTGGGTGAATACAAAAAATAGAAAAAAAATTTGGGAGAAAAATTTGGTAAAAAATGGTGATAATTTCGCTAAATATCGTTTAAAGTCATTTGTATTGAACTAATCATACTTTTTATATTTTTATCGTTAAGTTCACATATTTTAACATCTAAAACACGTCTTAACAATACATTTGGGTGAATATAAAAGGTCGTAAAAAAATTTTGAAATACAGGTGATGAATCCGCTAAATATCGTCCTAAGTCATTTCTATTAAACTAATCATACTTTTTATATTTTTATCGTTAAGTTCACATAATTTTACATCTAAAACACGTCTTTACAATACATTTGGGTGAATATAAAAGGTCGTAAAAAAATTTTGAAATACGGGCGATGAATCCGCTAAATATCGTCTTAAGTCATTTCTATTAAACTAATCATACTTTTTATATTTTTAACGTTAAGTTCACATTATTTTACATCTAAAACACGTGTTTACAATACATTTGGGTGAATACAAAAAATAGAAAAAAAATTTGGTAAAAAATGGTGATAATTCCTCTAAATATCGTTTAAAGTCATTTGTATTGAACTAATCATACTTTTTATATTTTTATCGTTAAGTTCACATATTTTAACATCTAAAACACGTCTTAACAATACATTTGGGTGAATATAAAAGGTCGTAAAAAAATTTTGAAATACAGTTGATGAATCCGCTAAATATCGTCTTAAGTCTTTTCTATTAAACTAATCATACTTTTTATATTTTTAACGTTAAGTTCACATTATTTTACATCTAAAACACGTCTTTACAGTACATTTGGGTGAATACAAAAGGTCGTAAAAAAATTTTGAAATACAGGTGATGAATCCGCTAAATATCGTCTTAAGTCATTTCTATTAAACTAATCATACTTTTTATATTTTTAACGTTAAGTTCACATTATTTTACATCTAAAACACGTGTTTACAATACATTTGGGTGAATACAAAAAATAGAAAAAAAAATTGGGAAAAAATTTGGTAATAAATGGTGATAATTTCGCTAAATATCAATGAAAGTCATTTGTATTGAACTAATCATACTTTTTATATTTTTATCGTTAAGTTCACATTATTTTACATCTAAAACTCGTATTTACAATACATTTGGGTGAATACAAAAAATAGAAAAAAAATTTGGGAGAAAAATTTGGTAAAAAATGGTGATAATTTCGCTAAATATCGTTTAAAGTCATTTGTATTGAACTAATCATACTTTTTATATTTGTATCGTTAAGTTCACATTATTTTACATCTAAAACACGTCTTTACAATACATTTGGGTGAATATAAAAGGTCGTAAAAAAATTTTGAAATACGGGCGATGAATCCGCTAAATATCGTCTTAAGTCATTTCTATTAAACTAATCATACTTTTTATATTTTTAACGTTAAGTTCACATTATTTTACATCTAAAACACGTGTTTACAATACATTTGGGTGAATACAAAAAATAGAAAAAAAATTTGGTAAAAAATGGTGATAATTCCTCTAAATATCGTTTAAAGTCATTTGTATTGAACTAATCATACTTTTTATATTTTTATCGTTAAGTTCACATATTGTAACATCTAAAACACGTCTTAACAATACATTTGGGTGAATATAAAAGGTCGTAAAAAAATTTTGAAATACAGTTGATGAATCCGCTAAATATCGTCTTAAGTCTTTTCTATTAAACTAATCATACTTTTTATATTTTTAACGTTAAGTTCACATTATTTTACATCTAAAACACGTCTTTACAATACATTTGGGTGAATACAAAAGGTCGTAAAAAAATTTTGAAATACAGGTGATGAATCCGCTAAATATCGTCTTAAGTCATTTCTATTAAACTAATCATACTTTTTATATTTTTAACGTTAAGTTCACATTATTTTACATTTAAAACACGTGTTTACAATACATTTGGGTGAATACAAAAAATAGAAAAAAAAATTGGGAAAAAATTTGGTAATAAATGGTGATAATTTCGCTAAATATCGATGAAAGTCATTGTATTGAACTAATCATACTTTTTATATTTTTATCGTTAAGTTCACATTATTTTACATCTAAAACTCGTATTTACAATACATTTGGGTGAATACAAAAAATAGAAAAAAAATTTGGGAGAAAAATTTGGTAAAAAATGGTGATAATTTCGCTAAATATCGTTTAAAGTCATTTGTATTGAACTAATCATACTTTTTATATTTTTATCGTTAAGTTCACATATTTTAACATCTAAAACACGTCTTAACAATACATTTGGGTGAATATAAAAGGTCGTAAAAAAATTTTGAAATACAGGTGATGAATCCGCTAAATATCGTCCTAAGTCATTTCTATTAAACTAATCATACTTTTTATATTTTTATCGTTAAGTTCACATAATTTTACATCTAAAACACGTCTTTACAATACATTTGGGTGAATATAAAAGGTCGTAAAAAAATTTTGAAATACGGGCGATGAATCCGCTAAATATCGTCTTAAGTCATTTCTATTAAACTAATCATACTTTTTATATTTTTAACGTTAAGTTCACATTATTTTACATCTAAAACACGTGTTTACAATACATTTGGGTGAATACAAAAAATAGAAAAAAAATTTGGTAAAAAATGGTGATAATTCCTCTAAATATCGTTTAAAGTCATTTGTATTGAACTAATCATACTTTTTATATTTTTATCGTTAAGTTCACATATTTTAACATCTAAAACACGTCTTAACAATACATTTGGGTGAATATAAAAGGTCGTAAAAAAATTTTGAAATACAGTTGATGAATCCGCTAAATATCGTCTTAAGTCTTTTCTATTAAACTAATCATACTTTTTATATTTTTAACGTTAAGTTCACATTATTTTACATCTAAAACACGTCTTTACAGTACATTTGGGTGAATACAAAAGGTCGTAAAAAAATTTTGAAATACAGGTGATGAATCCGCTAAATATCGTCTTAAGTCATTTCTATTAAACTAATCATACTTTTTATATTTTTAACGTTAAGTTCACATTATTTTACATCTAAAACACGTGTTTACAATACATTTGGGTGAATACAAAAAATAGAAAAAAAAATTGGGAAAAAATTTGGTAATAAATGGTGATAATTTCGCTAAATATCAATGAAAGTCATTTGTATTGAACTAATCATACTTTTTATATTTTTATCGTTAAGTTCACATTATTTTACATCTAAAACTCGTATTTACAATACATTTGGGTGAATACAAAAAATAGAAAAAAAATTTGGGAGAAAAATTTGGTAAAAAATGGTGATAATTTCGCTAAATATCGTTTAAAGTCATTTGTATTGAACTAATCATACTTTTTATATTTGTATCGTTAAGTTCACATTATTTTACATCTAAAACACGTCTTTACAATACATTTGGGTGAATATAAAAGGTCGTAAAAAAATTTTGAAATACGGGCGATGAATCCGCTAAATATCGTCTTAAGTCATTTCTATTAAACTAATCATACTTTTTATATTTTTAACGTTAAGTTCACATTATTTTACATCAAAAACACGTGTTTACAATACATTTGGGTGAATACAAAAAATAGAAAAAAAATTTGGTAAAAAATGGTGATAATTCCTCTAAATATCGTTTAAAGTCATTTGTATTGAACTAATCATACTTTTTATATTTTTATCGTTAAGTTCACATATTTTAACATCTAAAACACGTCTTAACAATACATTTGGGTGAATATAAAAGGTCGTAAAAAAATTTTGAAATACAGTTGATGAATCCGCTAAATATCGTCTTAAGTCTTTTCTATTAAACTAATCATACTTTTTATATTTTTAACGTTAAGTTCACATTATTTTACATCTAAAACACGTCTTTACAATACATTTGGGTGAATACAAAAGGTCGTAAAAAAATTTTGAAATACAGGTGATGAATCCGCTAAATATCGTCTTAAGTCATTTCTATTAAACTAATCATACTTTTTATATTTTTAACGTTAAGTTCACATTATTTTACATCTAAAACACGTGTTTACAATACATTTGGGTGAATACAAAAAATAGAAAAAAAAATTGGGAAAAAATTTGGTAATAAATGGTGATAATTTCGCTAAATATCAATGAAAGTCATTTGTATTGAACTAATCATACTTTTTATATTTTTATCGTTAAGTTCACATTATTTTACATCTAAAACTCGTATTTACAATACATTTGGGTGAATACAAAAAATAGAAAAAAAATTTGGGAGAAAAATTTGGTAAAAAATGGTGATAATTTCGCTAAATATCGTTTAAAGTCATTTGTATTGAACTAATCATACTTTTTATATTTGTATCGTTAAGTTCACATTATTTTACATCTAAAACACGTCTTTACAATACATTTGGGTGAATATAAAAGGTCGTAAAAAAATTTTGAAATACGGGCGATGAATCCGCTAAATATCGTCTTAAGTCATTTCTATTAAACTAATCATACTTTTTATATTTTTAACGTTAAGTTCACATTATTTTACATCTAAAACACGTGTTTACAATACATTTGGGTGAATACAAAAAATAGAAAAAAAATTTGGTAAAAAATGGTGATAATTCCTCTAAATATCGTTTAAAGTCATTTGTATTGAACTAATCATACTTTTTATATTTTTATCGTTAAGTTCACATATTGTAACATCTAAAACACGTCTTAACAATACATTTGGGTGAATATAAAAGGTCGTAAAAAAATTTTGAAATACAGTTGATGAATCCGCTAAATATCGTCTTAAGTCTTTTCTATTAAACTAATCATACTTTTTATATTTTTAACGTTAAGTTCACATTATTTTACATCTAAAACACGTCTTTACAATACATTTGGGTGAATACAAAAGGTCGTAAAAAAATTTTGAAATACAGGTGATGAATCCGCTAAATATCGTCTTAAGTCATTTCTATTAAACTAATCATACTTTTTATATTTTTAACGTTAAGTTCACATTATTTTACATTTAAAACACGTGTTTACAATACATTTGGGTGAATACAAAAAATAGAAAAAAAAATTGGGAAAAAATTTGGTAATAAATGGTGATAATTTCGCTAAATATCGATGAAAGTCATTGTATTGAACTAATCATACTTTTTATATTTTTATCGTTAAGTTCACATTATTTTACATCTAAAACTCGTATTTACAATACATTTGGGTGAATACAAAAAATAGAAAAAAAATTTGGGAGAAAAATTTGGTAAAAAATGGTGATAATTTCGCTAAATATCGTTTAAAGTC
The DNA here is from genome assembly GCF_037042655.1 of Diuraphis noxia. Lineage (NCBI taxonomy): Eukaryota > Metazoa > Arthropoda > Insecta > Hemiptera > Aphididae > Diuraphis > Diuraphis noxia. The sequence continues at coordinate 109,270,672 of NW_028301711.1, forward strand.
ATTTGTATTGAACTAATCATACTTTTTATATTTTTATCGTTAAGTTCACATATTTTAACATCTAAAACACGTCTTAACAATACATTTGGGTGAATATAAAAGGTCGTAAAAAAATTTTGAAATACAGGTGATGAATCCGCTAAATATCGTCCTAAGTCATTTCTATTAAACTAATCATACTTTTTATATTTTTATCGTTAAGTTCACATAATTTTACATCTAAAACACGTCTTTACAATACATTTGGGTGAATATAAAAGGTCGTAAAAAAATTTTGAAATACGGGCGATGAATCCGCTAAATATCGTCTTAAGTCATTTCTATTAAACTAATCATACTTTTTATATTTTTAACGTTAAGTTCACATTATTTTACATCTAAAACACGTGTTTACAATACATTTGGGTGAATACAAGAAATAGAAAAAAAATTTGGTAAAAAATGGTGATAATTCCTCTAAATATCGTTTAAAGTCATTTGTATTGAACTAATCATACTTTTTATATTTTTATCGTTAAGTTCACATATTTTAACATCTAAAACACGTCTTAACAATACATTTGGGTGAATATAAAAGGTCGTAAAAAAATTTTGAAATACAGTTGATGAATCCGCTAAATATCGTCTTAAGTCTTTTCTATTAAACTAATCATACTTTTTATATTTTTAACGTTAAGTTCACATTATTTTACATCTAAAACACGTCTTTACAGTACATTTGGGTGAATACAAAAGGTCGTAAAAAAATTTTGAAATACAGGTGATGAATCCGCTAAATATCGTCTTAAGTCATTTCTATTAAACTAATCATACTTTTTATATTTTTAACGTTAAGTTCACATTATTTTACATCTAAAACACGTGTTTACAATACATTTGGGTGAATACAAAAAATAGAAAAAAAAATTGGGAAAAAATTTGGTAATAAATGGTGATAATTTCGCTAAATATCAATGAAAGTCATTTGTATTGAACTAATCATACTTTTTATATTTTTATCGTTAAGTTCACATTATTTTACATCTAAAACTCGTATTTACAATACATTTGGGTGAATACAAAAAATAGAAAAAAAATTTGGGAGAAAAATTTGGTAAAAAATGGTGATAATTTCGCTAAATATCGTTTAAAGTCATTTGTATTGAACTAATCATACTTTTTATATTTGTATCGTTAAGTTCACATTATTTTACATCTAAAACACGTCTTTACAATACATTTGGGTGAATATAAAAGGTCGTAAAAAAATTTTGAAATACGGGCGATGAATCCGCTAAATATCGTCTTAAGTCATTTCTATTAAACTAATCATACTTTTTATATTTTTAACGTTAAGTTCACATTATTTTACATCAAAAACACGTGTTTACAATACATTTGGGTGAATACAAAAAATAGAAAAAAAATTTGGTAAAAAATGGTGATAATTCCTCTAAATATCGTTTAAAGTCATTTGTATTGAACTAATCATACTTTTTATATTTTTATCGTTAAGTTCACATATTTTAACATCTAAAACACGTCTTAACAATACATTTGGGTGAATATAAAAGGTCGTAAAAAAATTTTGAAATACAGTTGATGAATCCGCTAAATATCGTCTTAAGTCTTTTCTATTAAACTAATCATACTTTTTATATTTTTAACGTTAAGTTCACATTATTTTACATCTAAAACACGTCTTTACAATACATTTGGGTGAATACAAAAGGTCGTAAAAAAATTTTGAAATACAGGTGATGAATCCGCTAAATATCGTCTTAAGTCATTTCTATTAAACTAATCATACTTTTTATATTTTTAACGTTAAGTTCACATTATTTTACATCTAAAACACGTGTTTACAATACATTTGGGTGAATACAAAAAATAGAAAAAAAAATTGGGAAAAAATTTGGTAATAAATGGTGATAATTTCGCTAAATATCGATGAAAGTCATTTGTATTGAACTAATCATACTTTTTATATTTTTATCGTTAAGTTCACATTATTTTACATCTAAAACTCGTATTTACAATACATTTGGGTGAATACAAAAAATAGAAAAAAAATTTGGGAGAAAAATTTGGTAAAAAATGGTGATAATTTCGCTAAATATCGTTTAAATTCATTTGTATTGAACTAATCATACTTTTTATATTTTTATCGTTAAGTTCACATATTTTAACATCTAAAACACGTCTTAACAATACATTTGGGTGAATATAAAAGGTCGTAAAAAAATTTTGAAATACAGTTGATGAATCCGCTAAATATCGTCTTAAGTCTTTTCTATTAAACTAATCATACTTTTTATATTTTTAACGTTAAGTTCACATTATTTTACATCTAAAACACGTCTTTACAATACATTTGGGTGAATACAAAAAATAGAAAAAAAATTTGGTAAAAAATGGTGATAATTCCGCTAAATATCGTTTAAAGTCATTTGTATTGAACTAATCATACTTTTTATATTTTTATCGTTAAGTTCACATTATTTTACATCTAAAACACGTATTTACAATACATTTGGGTGAATACAAAAAATAGAAAAAAAAATTTGGTAAAAAATGGTGATAATTCCTCTAAATATCGTTTAAAGTCATTTGTATTGAACTAATCATACTTTTTATATTTTTATCGTTAAGTTCACATATTTTAACATCTAAAACACGTCTTAACAATACATTTGGGTGAATATAAAAGGTCGTAAAAAAATTTTGAAATACAGTTGATGAATCCGCTAAATATCGTCTTAAGTCTTTTCTATTAAACTAATCATACTTTTTATATTTTTAACGTTAAGTTCACATTATTTTACATCTAAAACACGTCTTTACAATACATTTGGGTGAATACAAAAGGTCGTAAAAAAATTTTGAAATACAGGTGATGAATCCGCTAAATATCGTCTTAAGTCATTTCTATTAAACTAATCATACTTTTTATATTTTTAACGTTAAGTTCACATTATTTTACATTTAAAACACGTGTTTACAATACATTTGGGTGAATACAAAAAATAGAAAAAAAAATTGGGAAAAAATTTGGTAATAAATGGTGATAATTTCGCTAAATATCGATGAAAGTCATTTGTATTGAACTAATCATACTTTTTATATTTTTATCGTTAAGTTCACATTATTTTACATCTAAAACTCGTATTTACAATACATTTGGGTGAATACAAAAAATAGAAAAAAAATTTGGGAGAAAAATTTGGTAAAAAATGGTGATAATTTCGCTAAATATCGTTTAAAGTCATTTGTATTGAACTAATCATACTTTTTATATTTGTATCGTTAAGTTCACATTATTTTACATCTAAAACACGTCTTTACAATACATTTGGGTGAATATAAAAGGTCGTAAAAAAATTTTGAAATACGGGCGATGAATCCGCTAAATATCGTCTTAAGTCATTTCTATTAAACTAATCATACTTTTTATATTTTTAACGTTAAGTTCACATTATTTTACATCAAAAACACGTGTTTACAATACATTTGGGTGAATACAAAAAATAGAAAAAAAATTTGGTATAAAATGGTGATAATTCCTCTAAATATCGTTTAAAGTCATTTGTATTGAACTAATCATACTTTTTATATTTTTATCGTTAAGTTCACATATTTTAACATCTAAAACACGTCTTAACAATACATTTGGGTGAATATAAAAGGTCGTAAAAAAATTTTGAAATACAGTTGATGAATCCGCTAAATATCGTCTTAAGTCTTTTCTATTAAACTAATCATACTTTTTATATTTTTAACGTTAAGTTCACATTATTTTACATCTAAAACACGTCTTTACAATACATTTGGGTGAATACAAAAGGTCGTAAAAAAATTTTGAAATACAGGTGATGAATCCGCTAAATATCGTCTTAAGTCATTTCTATTAAACTAATCATACTTTTTATATTTTTAACGTTAAGTTCACATTATTTTACATCTAAAACACGTGTTTACAATACATTTGGGTGAATACAAAAAATAGAAAAAAAAATTGGGAAAAAATTTGGTAATAAATGGTGATAATTTCGCTAAATATCGATGAAAGTCATTTGTATTGAACTAATCATACTTTTTATATTTTTATCGTTAAGTTCACATTATTTTACATCTAAAACTCGTATTTACAATACATTTGGGTGAATACAAAAAATAGAAAAAAAATTTGGGAGAAAAATTTGGTAAAAAATGGTGATAATTTCGCTAAATATCGTTTAAATTCATTTGTATTGAACTAATCATACTTTTTATATTTTTATCGTTAAGTTCACATTATTTTACATCTAAAACTCGTATTTACAATACATTTGGGTGAATACAAAAAATAGAAAAAAAATTTGGGAGAAAAATTTGGTAAAAAATGGTGATAATTTCGCTAAATATCGTTTAAATTCATTTGTATTGAACTAATCATACTTTTTATATTTTTATCGTTAAGTTCACATATTTTAACATCTAAAACACGTCTTAACAATACATTTGGGTGAATATAAAAGGTCGTAAAAAAATTTTGAAATACAGTTGATGAATCCGCTAAATATCGTCTTAAGTCTTTTCTATTAAACTAATCATACTTTTTATATTTTTAACGTTAAGTTCACATTATTTTACATCTAAAACACGTCTTTACAATACATTTGGGTGAATACAAAAAATAGAAAAAAAATTTGGTAAAAAATGGTGATAATTCCGCTAAATATCGTTTAAAGTCATTTGTATTGAACTAATCATACTTTTTATATTTTTATCGTTAAGTTCACATTATTTTACATCTAAAACACGTATTTACAATACATTTGGGTGAATACAAAAAATAGAAAAAAAAATTTGGTAAAAAATGGTGATAATTCCTCTAAATATCGTTTAAAGTCATTTGTATTGAACTAATCATACTTTTTATATTTTTATCGTTAAGTTCACATATTTTAACATCTAAAACACGTCTTAACAATACATTTGGGTGAATATAAAAGGTCGTAAAAAAATTTTGAAATACAGTTGATGAATCCGCTAAATATCGTCTTAAGTCTTTTCTATTAAACTAATCATACTTTTTATATTTTTAACGTTAAGTTCACATTATTTTACATCTAAAACACGTCTTTACAATACATTTGGGTGAATACAAAAGGTCGTAAAAAAATTTTGAAATACAGGTGATGAATCCGCTAAATATCGTCTTAAGTCATTTCTATTAAACTAATCATACTTTTTATATTTTTAACGTTAAGTTCACATTATTTTACATTTAAAACACGTGTTTACAATACATTTGGGTGAATACAAAAAATAGAAAAAAAAATTGGGAAAAAATTTGGTAATAAATGGTGATAATTTCGCTAAATATCGATGAAAGTCATTTGTATTGAACTAATCATACTTTTTATATTTTTATCGTTAAGTTCACATTATTTTACATCTAAAACTCGTATTTACAATACATTTGGGTGAATACAAAAAATAGAAAAAAAATTTGGGAGAAAAATTTGGTAAAAAATGGTGATAATTTCGCTAAATATCGTTTAAAGTCATTTGTATTGAACTAATCATACTTTTTATATTTGTATCGTTAAGTTCACATTATTTTACATCTAAAACACGTCTTTACAATACATTTGGGTGAATATAAAAGGTCGTAAAAAAATTTTGAAATACGGGCGATGAATCCGCTAAATATCGTCTTAAGTCATTTCTATTAAACTAATCATACTTTTTATATTTTTAACGTTAAGTTCACATTATTTTACATCAAAAACACGTGTTTACAATACATTTGGGTGAATACAAAAAATAGAAAAAAAATTTGGTATAAAATGGTGATAATTCCTCTAAATATCGTTTAAAGTCATTTGTATTGAACTAATCATACTTTTTATATTTTTATCGTTAAGTTCACATATTTTAACATCTAAAACACGTCTTAACAATACATTTGGGTGAATATAAAAGGTCGTAAAAAAATTTTGAAATACAGTTGATGAATCCGCTAAATATCGTCTTAAGTCTTTTCTATTAAACTAATCATACTTTTTATATTTTTAACGTTAAGTTCACATTATTTTACATCTAAAACACGTCTTTACAATACATTTGGGTGAATACAAAAGGTCGTAAAAAAATTTTGAAATACAGGTGATGAATCCGCTAAATATCGTCTTAAGTCATTTCTATTAAACTAATCATACTTTTTATATTTTTAACGTTAAGTTCACATTATTTTACATCTAAAACACGTGTTTACAATACATTTGGGTGAATACAAAAAATAGAAAAAAAAATTGGGAAAAAATTTGGTAATAAATGGTGATAATTTCGCTAAATATCGATGAAAGTCATTTGTATTGAACTAATCATACTTTTTATATTTTTATCGTTAAGTTCACATTATTTTACATCTAAAACTCGTATTTACAATACATTTGGGTGAATACAAAAAATAGAAAAAAAATTTGGGAGAAAAATTTGGTAAAAAATGGTGATAATTTCGCTAAATATCGTTTAAATTCATTTGTATTGAACTAATCATACTTTTTATATTTTTATCGTTAAGTTCACATATTTTAACATCTAAAACACGTCTTAACAATACATTTGGGTGAATATAAAAGGTCGTAAAAAAATTTTGAAATACAGTTGATGAATCCGCTAAATATCGTCTTAAGTCTTTTCTATTAAACTAATCATACTTTTTATATTTTTAACGTTAAGTTCACATTATTTTACATCTAAAACACGTCTTTACAATACATTTGGGTGAATACAAAAAATAGAAAAAAAATTTGGTAAAAAATGGTGATAATTCCGCTAAATATCGTTTAAAGTCATTTGTATTGAACTAATCATACTTTTTATATTTTTATCGTTAAGTTCACATTATTTTACATCTAAAACACGTATTTACAATACATTTGGGTGAATACAAAAAATAGAAAAAAAAATTTGGTAAAAAATGGTGATAATTCCTCTAAATATCGTTTAAAGTCATTTGTATTGAACTAATCATACTTTTTATATTTTTATCGTTAAGTTCACATATTTTAACATCTAAAACACGTCTTAACAATACATTTGGGTGAATATAAAAGGTCGTAAAAAAATTTTGAAATACAGTTGATGAATCCGCTAAATATCGTCTTAAGTCTTTTCTATTAAACTAATCATACTTTTTATATTTTTAACGTTAAGTTCACATTATTTTACATCTAAAACACGTCTTTACAATACATTTGGGTGAATACAAAAGGTCGTAAAAAAATTTTGAAATACAGGTGATGAATCCGCTAAATATCGTCTTAAGTCATTTCTATTAAACTAATCATACTTTTTATATTTTTAACGTTAAGTTCACATTATTTTACATTTAAAACACGTGTTTACAATACATTTGGGTGAATACAAAAAATAGAAAAAAAAATTGGGAAAAAATTTGGTAATAAATGGTGATAATTTCGCTAAATATCGATGAAAGTCATTTGTATTGAACTAATCATACTTTTTATATTTTTATCGTTAAGTTCACATTATTTTACATCTAAAACTCGTATTTACAATACATTTGGGTGAATACAAAAAATAGAAAAAAAATTTGGGAGAAAAATTTGGTAAAAAATGGTGATAATTTCGCTAAATATCGTTTAAAGTCATTTGTATTGAACTAATCATACTTTTTATATTTTTATCGTTAAGTTCACATATTTTAACATCTAAAACACGTCTTAACAATACATTTGGGTGAATATAAAAGGTCGTAAAAAAATTTTGAAATACAGTTGATGAATCCGCTAAATATCGTCTTAAGTCTTTTCTATTAAACTAATCATACTTTTTATATTTTTAACGTTAAGTTCACATTATTTTACATCTAAAACACGTATTTACAATACATTTGGGTGAATACCAAAAATAGAAAAAAAATTTGGTAAAAAATGGTGATAATTCCGCTAAATATCGTTTAAAGTCATTTGTATTGAACTAATCATACTTTTTATATTTTTATCGTTAAGTTCACATTATTTTACATCTAAAACACGTATTTACAATACATTTGGTTGAATACAAAAAATAGAAAAAAAATTTGGTAAAAAATGGTGATAATTCCTCTAAATATCGTTTAAAGTCATTTGTATTGAACTAATCATACTTTTTATATTTTTATCGTTAAGTTCACATATTTTAACATCTAAAACACGTCTTAACAATACATTTGGGTGAATATAAAAGGTCGTAAAAAAATTTTGAAATACAGTTGATGAATCCGCTAAATATGGTCTTAAGTCTTTTCTATTAAACTAATCATACTTTTTATATTTTTAACGTTAAGTTCACATTATTTTACATCTAAAACACGTCTTTACAATACATTTGGGTGATTATAAAAGGTCGTAAAAAAATTTTGAAATACAGGTGATGAATCCGCTAAATATCGTCTTAAGTCATTTCTATTAAACTAATCATACTTTTTATATTTTTAACGTTAAGTTCACATTATTTTACTTCTAAAACACGTCTTTACAATACATTTGGGTGAATATAAAAGGTCGTAAAAAAATTTTGAAATACAGGTGATGAATCCGCTAAATATCGTCCTAAGTCATTTCTATTAAACTAATCATACTTTTTATATTTTTATCGTTAAGTTCACATAATTTTACATCTAAAACACGTCTTTACAATACATTTGGGTGAATATAAAAGGTCGTAAAAAAATTTTGAAATACGGGCGATGAATCCGCTAAATATCGTCTTAAGTCATTTCTATTAAACTAATCATACTTTTTATATTTTTAACGTTAAGTTCACATTATTTTACATCTAAAACACGTGTTTACAATACATTTGGGTGAATACAAAAAATAGAAAAAAAATTTGGTAAAAAATGGTGATAATTCCTCTAAATATCGTTTAAATTCATTTGTATTGAACTAATCATACTTTTTATATTTTTATCGTTAAGTTCACATATTTTAACATCTAAAACACGTCTTAACAATACATTTGGGTGAATATAAAAGGTCGTAAAAAAATTTTGAAATACAGTTGATGAATCCGCTAAATATCGTCTTAAGTCTTTTCTATTAAACTAATCATACTTTTTATATTTTTAACGTTAAGTTCACATTATTTTACATCTAAAACACGTCTTTACAATACATTTGGGTGAATACAAAAGGTCGTAAAAAAATTTTGAAATACAGGTGATGAATCCGCTAAATATCGTCTTAAGTCATTTCTATTAAACTAATCATACTTTTTATATTTTTAACGTTAAGTTCACATTATTTTACATTTAAACACGTGTTTACAATACATTTGGGTGAATACAAAAAATAGAAAAAAAAATTGGGAAAAAATTTGGTAATAAATGGTGATAATTTCGCTAAATATCGATGAAAGTCATTTGTATTGAACTAATCATACTTTTTATATTTTTATCGTTAAGTTCACATTATTTTACATCTAAAACTCGTATTTACAATACATTTGGGTGAATACAAAAAATAGAAAAAAAATTTGGGAGAAAAATTTGGTAAAAAATGGTGATAATTTCGCTAAATATCGTTTAAAGTCATTTGTATTGAACTAATCATACTTTTTATATTTTTATCGTTAAGTTCACATATTTTAACATCTAAAACACGTCTTAACAATACATTTGGGTGAATATAAAAGGTCGTAAAAAAATTTTGAAATACAGTTGATGAATCCGCTAAATATCGTCTTAAGTCTTTTCTATTAAACTAATCATACTTTTTATATTTTTAACGTTAAGTTCACATTATTTTACATCTAAAACACGTCTTTACAATACATTTGGGTGATTATAAAAGGTCGTAAAAAAATTTTGAAATACAGGTGATGAATCCGCTAAATATCGTCTTAAGTCATTTCTATTAAACTAATCATACTTTTTATATTTTTAACGTTAAGTTCACATTATTTTACTTCTAAAACACGTCTTTACAATACATTTGGGTGAATATAAAAGGTCGTAAAAAAATTTTGAAATACAGGTGATGAATCCGCTAAATATCGTCCTAAGTCATTTCTATTAAACTAATCATACTTTTTATATTTTTATCGTTATGTTCACATAATTTTACATCTAAAACACGTCTTTACAATACATTTGGGTGAATATAAAAGGTCGTAAAAAAATTTTGAAATACGGGCGATGAATCCGCTAAATATCGTCTTAAGTCATTTCTATTAAACTAATCATACTTTTTATATTTTTAACGTTAAGTTCACATTATTTTACATCTAAAACACGTGTTTACAATACATTTGGGTGAATACAAAAAATAGAAAAAAAATTTGGTAAAAAATGGTGATAATTCCTCTAAATATCGTTTAAAGTCATTTGTATTGAACTAATCATACTTTTTATATTTTTATCGTTAAGTTCACATATTTTAACATCTAAAACACGTCTTAACAATACATTTGGGTGAATATAAAAGGTCGTAAAAAAATTTTGAAATACAGTTGATGAATCCGCTAAATATCGTCTTAAGTCTTTTCTATTAAACTAATCATACTTTTTATATTTTTAACGTTAAGTTCACATTATTTTACATCTAAAACACGTCTTTACAATACATTTGGGTGAATACAAAAGGTCGTAAAAAAATTTTGAAATACAGGTGATGAATCCGCTAAATATCGTCTTAAGTCATTTCTATTAAACTAATCATACTTTTTATATTTTTAACGTTAAGTTCACATTATTTTACATCTAAAACACGTGTTTACAATACATTTGGGTGAATACAAAAAATAGAAAAAAAATTTGGTAAAAAATGGTGATAATTCCTCTAAATATCGTTTAAAGTCATTTGTATTGAACTAATCATACTTTTTATATTTTTATCGTTAAGTTCACATATTTTAACATCTAAAACACGTCTTAACAATACATTTGGGTGAATATAAAAGGTCGTAAAAAAATTTTGAAATACAGTTGATGAATCCGCTAAATATCGTCTTAAGTCTTTTCTATTAAACTAATCATACTTTTTATATTTTTAACGTTAAGTTCACATTATTTTACATCTAAAACACGTCTTTACAATACATTTGGGTGAATACAAAAGGTCGTAAAAAAATTTTGAAATACAGGTGATGAATCCGCTAAATATCGTCTTAAGTCATTTCTATTAAACTAATCATACTTTTTATATTTTTAACGTTAAGTTCACATTATTTTACATTTAAAACACGTGTTTACAATACATTTGGGTGAATACAAAAAATAGAAAAAAAAATTGGGAAAAAATTTGGTAATAAATGGTGATAATTTCGCTAAATATCGATGAAAGTCATTTGTATTGAACTAATCATACTTTTTATATTTTTATCGTTAAGTTCACATTATTTTACATCTAAAACTCGTATTTACAATACATTTGGGTGAATACAAAAAATAGAAAAAAAATTTGGGAGAAAAATTTGGTAAAAAATGGTGATAATTTCGCTAAATATCGTTTAAAGTCATTTGTATTGAACTAATCATACTTTTTATATTTTTATCGTTAAGTTCACATATTTTAACATCTAAAACACGTCTTAACAATACATTTGGGTGAATATAAAAGGTCGTAAAAAAATTTTGAAATACAGTTGATGAATCCGCTAAATATCGTCTTAAGTCTTTTCTATTAAACTAATCATACTTTTTATATTTTTAACGTTAAGTTCACATTATTTTACATCTAAAACACGTATTTACAATACATTTGGGTGAATACCAAAAATAGAAAAAAAATTTGGTAAAAAATGGTGATAATTCCGCTAAATATCGTTTAAAGTCATTTGTATTGAACTAATCATACTTTTTATATTTTTATCGTTAAGTTCACATATTTTAACATCTAAAACACGTCTTAACAATACATTTGGGTGAATATAAAAGGTCGTAAAAAAATTTTGAAATACAGTTGATGAATCCGCTAAATATCGTCTTAAGTCTTTTCTATTAAACTAATCATACTTTTTATATTTTTAACGTTAAGTTCACATTATTTTACATCTAAAACACGTCTTTACAATACATTTGGGTGATTATAAAAGGTCGTAAAAAAATTTTGAAATACAGGTGATGAATCCGCTAAATATCGTCTTAAGTCATTTCTATTAAACTAATCATACTTTTTATATTTTTAACGTTAAGTTCACATTATTTTACATCTAAAACACGTGTTTACAATACATTTGGGTGAATACAAAAAATAGAAAAAAAAATTGGGAAAAAATTTGGTAATAAATGGTGATAATTTCGCTAAATATCGATGAAAGTCATTTGTATTGAACTAATCATACTTTTTATATTTTTATCGTTAAGTTCACATTATTTTACATCTAAAACTCGTATTTACAATACATTTGGGTGAATACAAAAAATAGAAAAAAAATTTGGGAGAAAAATTTGGTAAAAAATGGTGATAATTTCGCTAAATATCGTTTAAAGTCATTTGTATTGAACTAATCATACTTTTTATATTTTTATCGTTAAGTTCACATATTTTAACATCTAAAACACGTCTTAACAATACATTTGGGTGAATATAAAAGGTCGTAAAAAAATTTTGAAATACAGGTGATGAATCCGCTAAATATCGTCCTAAGTCATTTCTATTAAACTAATCATACTTTTTATATTTTTATCGTTAAGTTCACATAATTTTACATCTAAAACACGTCTTTACAATACATTTGGGTGAATATAAAAGGTCGTAAAAAAATTTTGAAATACGGGCGATGAATCCGCTAAATATCGTCTTAAGTCATTTCTATTAAACTAATCATACTTTTTATATTTTTAACGTTAAGTTCACATTATTTTACATCTAAAACACGTGTTTACAATACATTTGGGTGAATACAAAAAATAGAAAAAAAATTTGGTAAAAAATGGTGATAATTCCTCTAAATATCGTTTAAAGTCATTTGTATTGAACTAATCATACTTTTTATATTTTTATCGTTAAGTTCACATATTTTAACATCTAAAACACGTCTTAACAATACATTTGGGTGAATATAAAAGGTCGTAAAAAAATTTTGAAATACAGTTGATGAATCCGCTAAATATCGTCTTAAGTCTTTTCTATTAAACTAATCATACTTTTTATATTTTTAACGTTAAGTTCACATTATTTTACATCTAAAACACGTATTTACAATACATTTGGGAGAATACAAAAAATAGAAAATAAATTTGGGAAAAAATTGGGTAAAAAATGGTGATAATTCCGCTAAATATCGATTAAAGACATTTGTATTGAACTAATCATACTTTTTATATTTTTAACGTTAAGTTCACATTATTTTACATCTAAAACACGTGTTTACAATACATTTGGGTGAATACAAAAAATAGAAAAAAAATTTGGTAAAAAATGGTGATAATTCCTCTAAATATCGTTTAAAGTCATTTGTATTGAACTAATCATACTTTTTATATTTTTATCGTTAAGTTCACATATTTTAACATCTAAAACACGTCTTAACAATACATTTGGGTGAATATAAAAGGTCGTAAAAAAATTTTGAAATACAGTTTATGAATCCGCTAAATATCGTCTTAAGTCTTTTCTATTAAACTAATCATACTTTTTATATTTTTAACGTTAAGTTCACATTATTTTACATCTAAAACACGTCTTTACAATACATTTGGGTGAATACAAAAGGTCGTAAAATAATTTTGAAATACAGGTGATGAATCCGCTAAATATCGTCTTAAGTCATTTCTATTAAACTAATCATACTTTTTATATTTTTAACGTTAAGTTCACATTATTTTACATCTAAAACTCGTATTTACAATACATTTGGGTGAATACAAAAAATAGAAAAAAAATTTGGGAGAAAAATTTGGTAAAAAATTGTGATAATTTCGCTAAATATCGTTTAAAGTCATTTGTATTGAACTAATCATACTTTTTATATTTTTATCGTTAAGTTCACATATTTTAACATCTAAAACACGTCTTAACAATACATTTGGGTGAATATAAAAGGTCGTAAAAAAATTTTGAAATACAGTTGATGAATCCGCTAAATATCGTCTTAAGTCTTTTCTATTAAACTAATCATACTTTTTATATTTTTAACGTTAAGTTCACATTATTTTACATCTAAAACACGTCTTTACAATACATTTGGGTGAATACAAAAAATAGAAAAAAAATTTGGTAAAAAATGGTGATAATTCCGCTAAATATCGTTTAAAGTCATTTGTATTGAACTAATCATACTTTTTATATTTTTATCGTTAAGTTCACATTATTTTACATCTAAAACACGTATTTACAATACATTTGGGTGAATACAAAAAATAGAAAAAAAAATTTGGTAAAAAATGGTGATAATTTCGCTAAATATCGTTTAAAGTCATTTGTATTGAACTAATCATACTTTTTATATTTTTATCGTTAAGTTCACATATTTTAACATCTAAAACACGTCTTAACAATACATTTGGGTGAATATAAAAGGTCGTAAAAAAATTTTGAAATACAGTTGATGAATCCGCTAAATATCGTCTTAAGTCTTTTCTATTAAACTAATCATACTTTTTATATTTTTAACGTTAAGTTCACATTATTTTACATCTAAAACACGTCTTTACAATACATTTGGGTGAATATAAAAGGTCGTAAAAAAATTTTGAAATACGGGCGATGAATCCGCTAAATATCGTCTTAAGTCATTTCTATTAAACTAATCATACTTTTTATATTTTTAACGTTAAGTTCACATTATTTTACATCTAAAACACGTGTTTACAATACATTTGGGTGAATACAAAAAATAGAAAAAAAATTTGGTAAAAAATGGTGATAATTCCTCTAAATATCGTTTAAAGTCATTTGTATTGAACTAATCATACTTTTTATATTTTTATCGTTAACTTCACATATTTTAACATCTAAAACACGTCTTAACAATACATTTGGGTGAATATAAAAGGTCGTAAAAAAATTTTGAAATACAGTTGATGAATCCGCTAAATATCGTCTTAAGTCTTTTCTATTAAACTAATCATACTTTTTATATTTTTAACGTTAAGTTCACATTATTTTACATCTAAAACACGTCTTTACAATACATTTGGGTGAATACAAAAGGTCGTAAAAAAATTTTGAAATACAGGTGATGAATCCGCTAAATATCGTCTTAAGTCATTTCTATTAAACTAATCATACTTTTTATATTTTTAACGTTAAGTTCACATTATTTTACATCTAAAACACGTGTTTACAATACATTTGGGTGAATACAAAAAATAGAAAAAAAATTTGGTAAAAAATGGTGATAATTCCTCTAAATATCGTTTAAAGTCATTTGTATTGAACTAATCATACTTTTTATATTTTTATCGTTAAGTTCACATTATTTTACATCTAAAACTCGTATTTACAATACATTTGGGTGAATACAAAAAATAGAAAAAAAATTTGGGAGAAAAATTTGGTAAAGAATGGTGATAATTTCGCTAAATATCGTTTAAAGTCATTTGTATTGAACTAATCATACTTTTTATATTTTTATCGTTAAGTTCACATATTTTAACATCTAAAACACGTCTTAACAATACATTTGGGTGAATATAAAAGGTCGTAAAAAAATTTTGAAATACAGTTGATGAATCCGCTAAATATCGTCTTAAGTCTTTTCTATTAAACTAATCATACTTTTTATATTTTTAACGTTAAGTTCACATTATTTTACATCTAAAACACGTCTTTACAATACATTTGGGTGATTATAAAAGGTCGTAAAAAAATTTTGAAATACAGGTGATGAATCCGCTAAATATCGTCTTAAGTCATTTCTATTAAACTAATCATACTTTTTATATTTTTAACGTTAAGTTCACATTATTTTACATCTAAAACACGTGTTTACAATACATTTGGGTGAATACAAAAAATAGAAAAAAAAATTGGGAAAAAATTTGGTAATAAATGGTGATAATTTCGCTAAATATCGATGAAAGTCATTTGTATTGAACTAATCATACTTTTTATATTTTTATCGTTAAGTTCACATTATTTTACATCTAAAACTCGTATTTACAATACATTTGGGTGAATACAAAAAATAGAAAAAAAATTTGGGAGAAAAATTTGGTAAAAAATGGTGATAATTCCGCTAAATATCGTTTAAAGTCATTTGTATTGAACTAATCATACTTTTTATATTTTTATCGTTAAGTTCACATTATTTTACATCTAAAACACGTATTTACAATACATTTGGGAGAATACAAAAAATAGAAAATAAATTTGGGAAAAAATTGGGTAAAAAATGGTGATAATTCCGCTAAATATCGATTAAAGACATTTGTATTGAACTAATCATACTTTTTATATTTTTAACGTTAAGTTCACATTATTTTACATCTAAAACACGTGTTTACAATACATTTGGGTGAATACAAAAAATAGAAAAAAAATTTGGTAAAAAATGGTGATAATTCCTCTAAATATCGTTTAAAGTCATTTGTATTGAACTAATCATACTTTTTATATTTTTATCGTTAAGTTCACATATTTTAACATCTAAAACACGTCTTAACAATACATTTGGGTGAATATAAAAGGTCGTAAAAAAATTTTGAAATACAGTTTATGAATCCGCTAAATATCGTCTTAAGTCTTTTCTATTAAACTAATCATACTTTTTATATTTTTAACGTTAAGTTCACATTATTTTACATCTAAAACACGTCTTTACAATACATTTGGGTGAATACAAAAGGTCGTAAAATAATTTTGAAATACAGGTGATGAATCCGCTAAATATCGTCTTAAGTCATTTCTATTAAACTAATCATACTTTTTATATTTTTAACGTTAAGTTCACATTATTTTACATCTAAAACTCGTATTTACAATACATTTGGGTGAATACAAAAAATAGAAAAAAAATTTGGGAGAAAAATTTGGTAAAAAATTGTGATAATTTCGCTAAATATCGTTTAAAGTCATTTGTATTGAACTAATCATACATTTTATATTTTTATCGTTAAGTTCACATATTTTAACATCTAAAACACGTCTTAACAATACATTTGGGTGAATATAAAAGGTCGTAAAAAAATTTTGAAATACAGTTGATGAATCCGCTAAATATCGTCTTAAGTCTTTTCTATTAAACTAATCATACTTTTTATATTTTTAACGTTAAGTTCACATTATTTTACATCTAAAACACGTCTTTACAATACATTTGGGTGAATACAAAAAATAGAAAAAAAATTTGGTAAAAAATGGTGATAATTCCGCTAAATATCGTTTAAAGTCATTTGTATTGAACTAATCATACTTTTTATATTTTTATCGTTAAGTTCACATTATTTTACATCTAAAACACGTATTTACAATACATTTGGGTGAATACAAAAAATAGAAAAAAAAATTTGGTAAAAAATGGTGATAATTCCTCTAAATATCGTTTAAAGTCATTTGTATTGAACTAATCATACTTTTTATATTTTTATCGTTAAGTTCACATATTTTAACATCTAAAACACGTCTTAACAATACATTTGGGTGAATATAAAAGGTCGTAAAAAAATTTTGAAATTACAGGTGATGAATCCGCTAAATATCGTCTTAAGTCATTTCTATTAAACTAATCATACTTTTTATATTTTTAACGTTAAGTTCACATTATTTTACTTCTAAAACACGTCTTTACAATACATTTGGGTGAATATAAAAGGTCGTAAAAAAATTTTGAAATACAGGTGATGAATCCGCTAAATATCGTCCTAAGTCATTTCTATTAAACTAATCATACTTTTTATATTTTTATCGTTAAGTTCACATAATTTTACATCTAAAACACGTCTTTACAATACATTTGGGTGAATATAAAAGGTCGTAAAAAAATTTTGAAATACGGGCGATGAATCCGCTAAATATCGTCTTAAGTCATTTCTATTAAACTAATCATACTTTTTATATTTTTAACGTTAAGTTCACATTATTTTACATCTAAAACACGTGTTTACAATACATTTGGGTGAATACAAAAAATAGAAAAAAAATTTGGTAAAAAATGGTGATAATTCCTCTAAATATCGTTTAAAGTCATTTGTATTGAACTAATCATACTTTTTATATTTTTATCGTTAAGTTCACATATTTTAACATCTAAAACACGTCTTAACAATACATTTGGGTGAATATAAAAGGTCGTAAAAAAATTTTGAAATACAGTTGATGAATCCGCTAAATATCGTCTTAAGTCTTTTCTATTAAACTAATCATACTTTTTATATTTTTAACGTTAAGTTCACATTATTTTACATCTAAAACACGTCTTTACAATACATTTGGGTGAATACAAAAGGTCGTAAAAAAATTTTGAAATACAGGTGATGAATCCGCTAAATATCGTCTTAAGTCATTTCTATTAAACTAATCATACTTTTTATATTTTTAACGTTAAGTTCACATTATTTTACATCTAAAACACGTGTTTACAATACATTTGGGTGAATACAAAAAATAGAAAAAAAAATTGGGAAAAAATTTGGTAATAAATGGTGATAATTTCGCTAAATATCGATGAAAGTCATTTGTATTGAACTAATCATACTTTTTATATTTTTATCGTTAAGTTCACATTATTTTACATCTAAAACTCGTATTTACAATACATTTGGGTGAATACAAAAAATAGAAAAAAAATTTGGTAAAAAATGGTGATAATTCCGCTAAATATCGTTTAAAGTCATTTGTATTGAACTAATCATACTTTTTATATTTTTATCGTTAAGTTCACATTATTTTACATCTAAAACACGTATTTACAATACATTTGGGTGAATACAAAAAATAGAAAAAAAAATTTGGTAAAAAATGGTGATAATTCCTCTAAATATCGTTTAAAGTCATTTGTATTGAACTAATCATACTTTTTATATTTTTATCGTTAAGTTCACATATTTTAACATCTAAAACACGTCTTAACAATACATTTGGGTGAATATAAAAGGTCGTAAAAAAATTTTGAAATACAGTTGATGAATCCGCTAAATATCGTCTTAAGTCTTTTCTATTAAACTAATCATACTTTTTATATTTTTAACGTTAAGTTCACATTATTTTACATCTAAAACACGTCTTTACAATACATTTGGGTGATTATAAAAGGTCGTAAAAAAATTTTGAAATACAGGTGATGAATCCGCTAAATATCGTCTTAAGTCATTTCTATTAAACTAATCATACTTTTTATATTTTTAACGTTAAGTTCACATTATTTTACTTCTAAAACACGTCTTTACAATACATTTGGGTGAATATAAAAGGTCGTAAAAAAATTTTGAATTACAGGTGATGAATCCGCTAAATATCGTCCTAAGTCATTTCTATTAAACTAATCATACTTTTTATATTTTTATCGTTAAGTTCACATAATTTTACATCTAAAACACGTCTTTACAATACATTTGGGTGAATATAAAAGGTCGTAAAAAAATTTTGAAATACGGGCGATGAATCCGCTAAATATCGTCTTAAGTCATTTCTATTAAACTAATCATACTTTTTATATTTTTAACGTTAAGTTCACATTATTTTACATCTAAAACACGTGTTTACAATACATTTGGGTGAATACAAAAAATAGAAAAAAAATTTGGTAAAAAATGGTGATAATTCCTCTAAATATCGTTTAAAGTCATTTGTATTGAACTAATCATACTTTTTATATTTTTATCGTTAAGTTCACATATTTTAACATCTAAAACACGTCTTAACAATACATTTGGGTGAATATAAAAGGTCGTAAAAAAATTTTGAAATACAGTTGATGAATCCGCTAAATATCGTCTTAAGTCTTTTCTATTAAACTAATCATACTTTTTATATTTTTAACGTTAAGTTCACATTATTTTACATCTAAAACACGTGTTTACAATACATTTGGGTGAATACAAAAAATAGAAAAAAAAATTGGGAAAAAATTTGGTAATAAATGGTGATAATTTCGCTAAATATCGATGAAAGTCATTTGTATTGAACTAATCATACTTTTTATATTTTTATCGTTAAGTTCACATTATTTTACATCTAAAACTCGTATTTACAATACATTTGGGTGAATACAAAAAATAGAAAAAAAATTTGGTAAAAAATGGTGATAATTCCTCTAAATCTCGTTTAAAGTCATTTGTATTGAACTAATCATACTTTTTATATTTTTATCGTTAAGTTCACATATTTTAACATCTAAAACACGTCTTAACAATACATTTGGGTGAATATAAAAGGTCGTAAAAAAATTTTGAAATACAGTTGATGAATCCGCTAAATATCGTCTTAAGTCTTTTCTATTAAACTAATCATACTTTTTATATTTTTAACGTTAAGTTCACATTATTTTACATCTAAAACACGTCTTTACAATACATTTGGGTGAATACAAAAAATAGAAAAAAAATTTGGTAAAAAATGGTGATAATTCCGCTAAATATCGTTTAAAGTCATTTGTATTGAACTAATCATACTTTTTATATTTTTATCGTTAAGTTCACATTATTTTACATCTAAAACACGTATTTACAATACATTTGGGTGAATACAAAAAATAGAAAAAAAATTTGGTAAAAAATGGTGATAATTCCTCTAAATATCGTTTAAAGTCATTTGTATTGAACTAATCATACTTTTTATATTTTTATCGTTAAGTTCACATATTTTAACATCTAAAACACGTCTTAACAATACATTTGGGTGAATATAAAAGGTCGTAAAAAAATTTTGAATTACAGGTGATGAATCCGCTAAATATCGTCCTAAGTCATTTCTATTAAACTAATCATACTTTTTATATTTTTATCGTTAAGTTCACATAATTTTACATCTAAAACACGTCTTTACAATACATTTGGGTGAATATAAAAGGTCGTAAAAAAATTTTGAAATACGGGCGATGAATCCGCTAAATATCGTCTTAAGTCATTTCTATTAAACTAATCATACTTTTTATATTTTTAACGTTAAGTTCACATTATTTTACATCTAAAACACGTGTTTACAATACATTTGGGTGAATACAAAAAATAGAAAAAAAATTTGGTAAAAAATGGTGATAATTCCTCTAAATATCGTTTAAAGTCATTTGTATTGAACTAATCATACTTTTTATATTTTTATCGTTAAGTTCACATATTTTAACATCTAAAACACGTCTTAACAATACATTTGGGTGAATATAAAAGGTCGTAAAAAAATTTTGAAATACAGTTGATGAATCCGCTAAATATCGTCTTAAGTCTTTTCTATTAAACTAATCATACTTTTTATATTTTTAACGTTAAGTTCACATTATTTTACATCTAAAACACGTCTTTACAATACATTTGGGTGAATACAAAAGGTCGTAAAAAAATTTTGAAATACAGGTGATGAATCCGCTAAATATCGTCTTAAGTCATTTCTATTAAACTAATCATACTTTTTATATTTTTAACGTTAAGTTCACATTATTTTACATCTAAAACACGTGTTTACAATACATTTGGGTGAATACAAAAAATAGAAAAAAAAATTGGGAAAAAATTTGGTAATAAATGGTGATAATTTCGCTAAATATCGATGAAAGTCATTTGTATTGAACTAATCATACTTTTTATATTTTTATCGTTAAGTTCACATTATTTTACATCTAAAACTCGTATTTACAATACATTTGGGTGAATACAAAAAATAGAAAAAAAATTTGGTAAAAAATGGTGATAATTCCTCTAAATCTCGTTTAAAGTCATTTGTATTGAACTAATCATACATTTTATATTTTTATCGTTAAGTTCACATATTTTAACATCTAAAACACGTCTTAACAATACATTTGGGTGAATATAAAAGGTCGTAAAAAAATTTTGAAATACAGTTGATGAATCCGCTAAATATCGTCTTAAGTCTTTTCTATTAAACTAATCATACTTTTTATATTTTTAACGTTAAGTTCACATTATTTTACATCTAAAACACGTCTTTACAATACATTTGGGTGAATACAAAAAATAGAAAAAAAATTTGGTAAAAAATGGTGATAATTCCGCTAAATATCGTTTAAAGTCATTTGTATTGAACTAATCATACTTTTTATATTTTTATCGTTAAGTTCACATTATTTTACATCTAAAACACGTATTTACAATACATTTGGGTGAATACAAAAAATAGAAAAAAAATTTGGTAAAAAATGGTGATAATTCCTCTAAATATCGTTTAAAGTCATTTGTATTGAACTAATCATACTTTTTATATTTTTATCGTTAAGTTCACATATTTTAACATCTAAAACACGTCTTAACAATACATTTGGGTGAATATAAAAGGTCGTAAAAAAATTTTGAAATACAGTTGATGAATCCGCTAAATATCGTCTTAAGTCTTTTCTATTAAACTAATCATACTTTTTATATTTTTAACGTTAAGTTCACATTATTTTACATCTAAAACACGTCTTTACAATACATTTGGGTGATTATAAAAGGTCGTAAAAAAATTTTGAAATACAGGTGATGAATCCGCTAAATATCGTCTTAAGTCATTTCTATTAAACTAATCATACTTTTTATATTTTTAACGTTAAGTTCACATTATTTTACTTCTAAAACACGTCTTTACAATACATTTGGGTGAATATAAAAGGTCGTAAAAAAATTTTGAAATACAGGTGATGAATCCGCTAAATATCGTCCTAAGTCATTTCTATTAAACTAATCATACTTTTTATATTTTTATCGTTAAGTTCACATAATTTTACATCTAAAACACGTCTTTACAATACATTTGGGTGAATATAAAAGGTCGTAAAAAAATTTTGAAATACGGGCGATGAATCCGCTAAATATCGTCTTAAGTCATTTCTATTAAACTAATCATACTTTTTATATTTTTAACGTTAAGTTCACATTATTTTACATCTAAAACACGTGTTTACAATACATTTGGGTGAATACAAAAAATAGAAAAAAAATTTGGTAAAAAATGGAGATAATTCCTCTAAATATCGTTTAAAGTCATTTGTATTGAACTAATCATACTTTTTATATTTTTATCGTTAAGTTCACATATTTTAACATCTAAAACACGTCTTAACAATACATTTGGGTGAATATAAAAGGTCGTAAAAAAATTTTGAAATACAGTTGATGAATCCGCTAAATATCGTCTTAAGTCTTTTCTATTAAACTAATCATACTTTTTATATTTTTAACGTTAAGTTCACATTATTTTACATCTAAAACACGTCTTTACAATACATTTGGGTGAATACAAAAGGTCGTAAAAAAATTTTGAAATACAGGTGATGAATCCGCTAAATATCGTCTTAAGTCATTTCTATTAAACTAATCATACTTTTTATATTTTTAACGTTAAGTTCACATTATTTTACATCTAAAACACGTGTTTACAATACATTTGGGTGATAACAAAAAATAGAAAAAAAAATTGGGAAAAAATTTGGTAATAAATGGTGATAATTTCGCTAAATATCGATGAAAGTCATTTGTATTGAACTAATCATACTTTTTATATTTTTATCGTTAAGTTCACATTATTTTACATCTAAAACTCGTATTTACAATACATTTGGGTGAATACAAAAAATAGAAAAAAAATTTGGGAGAAAAATTTGGTAAAAAATGGTGATAATTTCGCTAAATATCGTTTAAAGTCATTTGTATTGAACTAATCATACTTTTTATATTTTTATCGTTAAGTTCACATATTTTAACATCTAAAACACGTCTTAACAATACATTTGGGTGAATATAAAAGGTCGTAAAAAAATTTTGAAATACAGTTGATGAATCCGCTAAATATGGTCTTAAGTCTTTTCTATTAAACTAATCATACTTTTTATATTTTTATCGTTAAGTTCACATTATTTTACATCTAAAACACGTATTTACAATACATTTGGGTGAATACAAAAAATAGAAAAAAAATTTGGTAAAAAATGGTGATAATTCCTCTAAATATCGTTTAAAGTCATTTGTATTGAACTAATCATACTTTTTATATTTTTATCGTTAAGTTCACATATTTTAACATATAAAACACGTCTTAACAATACATTTGGGTGAATATAAAAGGTCGTAAAAAAATTTTGAAATACAGGTGATGAATCCGCTAAATATCGTCTTAAGTCATTTCTATTAAACTAATCATACTTTTTATATTTTTAACGTTAAGTTCACATTATTTTACTTCTAAAACACGTCTTTACAATACATTTGGGTGAATATAAAAGGTCGTAAAAAAATTTTGAAATACGGGCGATGAATCCGCTAAATATCGTCTTAAGTCATTTCTATTAAACTAATCATACTTTTTATATTTTTAACGTTAAGTTCACATTATTTTACATCTAAAACACGTCTTTACAATACATTTGGGTGAATACAAAAAATAGAAAAAAAATTTGGTAAAAAATGGTGATAATTCCGCTAAATATCGTTTAAAGTCATTTGTATTGAACTAATCATACTTTTTATATTTTTATCGTTAAGTTCACATTATTTTACATCTAAAACACGTATTTACAATACATTTGGGTGAATACAAAAAATAGAAAAAAAAATTTGGTAAAAAATGGTGATAATTCCTCTAAATATCGTTTAAAGTCATTTGTATTGAACTAATCATACTTTTTATATTTTTATCGTTAAGTTCACATATTTTAACATCTAAAACACGTCTTAACAATACATTTGGGTGAATATAAAAGGTCGTAAAAAAATTTTGAAATACAGTTGATGAATCCGCTAAATATCGTCTTAAGTCTTTTCTATTAAACTAATCATACTTTTTATATTTGTAACGTTAAGTTCACATTATTTTACATCTAAAACACGTCTTTACAATACATTTGGGTGATTATAAAAGGTCGTAAAAAAATTTTGAAATACAGGTGATGAATCCGCTAAATATCGTCTTAAGTCATTTCTATTAAACTAATCATACTTTTTATATTTTTAACGTTAAGTTCACATTATTTTACTTCTAAAACACGTCTTTACAATACATTTGGGTGAATATAAAAGGTCGTAAAAAAATTTTGAAATACAGGTGATGGATCCGCTAAATATCGTCCTAAGTCATTTCTATTAAACTAATCATACTTTTTATATTTTTATCGTTAAGTTCACATAATTTTACATCTAAAACACGTCTTTACAATACATTTGGGTGAATATAAAAGGTCGTAAAAAAATTTTGAAATACGGGCGATGAATCCGCTAAATATCGTCTTAAGTCATTTCTATTAAACTAATCATACTTTTTATATTTTTAACGTTAAGTTCACATTATTTTACATCTAAAACACGTGTTTACAATACATTTGGGTGAATACAAAAAATAGAAAAAAAATTTGGTAAAAAATGGTGATAATTCCTCTAAATATCGTTTAAAGTCATTTGTATCGAACTAATCATACTTTTTATATTTTTATCGTTAAGTTCACATATTTTAACATCTAAAACACGTCTTAACAATACATTTGGGTGAATATAAAAGGTCGTAAAAAAATTTTGAAATACAGTTGATGAATCCGCTAAATATCGACTTAAGTCTTTTCTATTAAACTAATCATACTTTTTATATTTTTAACGTTAAGTTCACATTATTTTACATCTAAAACACGTCTTTACAATACATTTGGGTGAATACAAAAGGTCGTAAAAAAATTTTGAAATACAGGTGATGAATCCGCTAAATATCGTCTTAAGTCATTTCTATTAAACTAATCATACTTTTTATATTTTTAACGTTAAGTTCACATTATTTTACATCTAAAACACGTGTTTACAATACATTTGGGTGAATACAAAAAATAGAAAAAAAAATTGGGAAAAAATTTGGTAATAAATGGTGATAATTTCGCTAAATATCGATGAAAGTCATTTGTATTGAACTAATCATACTTTTTATATTTTTATCGTTAAGTTCACATTATTTTACATCTAAAACTCGTATTTACAATACATTTGGGTGAATACAAAAAATAGAAAAAAAATTTGGGAGAAAAATTTGGTAAAAAATGGTGATAATTTCGCTAAATATCGTTTAAAGTCATTTGTATTGAACTAATCATACTTTTTATATTTTTATCGTTAAGTTCACATATTTTAACATCTAAAACACGTCTTAACAATACATTTGGGTGAATATAAAAGGTCGTAAAAAAATTTTGAAATACAGTTGATGAATCCGCTAAATATCGTCTTAAGTCTTTTCTATTAAACTAATCATACTTTTTATATTTTTAACGTTAAGTTCACATTATTTTACATCTAAAACACGTCTTTACAATACATTTGGGTGAATACAAAAAATAGAAAAAAAATTTGGTAAAAAATGGTGATAATTCCGCTAAATATCGTTTAAAGTCATTTGTATTGAACTAATCATACTTTTTATATTTTTATCGTTAAGTTCACATTATTTTACATCTAAAACACGTATTTACAATACATTTGGGTGAATACAAAAAATAGAAAAAAAATTTGGTAAAAAATGGTGATAATTCCTCTAAATATCGTTTAAAGTCATTTGTATTGAACTAATCATACTTTTTATATTTTTATCGTTAAGTTCACATATTTTAACATCTAAAACACGTCTTAACAATACATTTGGGTGAATATAAAAGGTCGTAAAAAAATTTTGAAATACAGTTGATGAATCCGCTAAATATCGTCTTAAGTCTTTTCTATTAAACTAATCATACTTTTTATATTTTTAACGTTAAGTTCACATTATTTTACATCTAAAACACGTCTTTACAATACATTTGGGTGATTATAAAAGGTCGTAAAAAAATTTTGAAATACAGGTGATGAATCCGCTAAATATCGTCTTAAGTCATTTCTATTAAACTAATCATACTTTTTATATTTTTAACGTTAAGTTCACATTATTTTACTTCTAAAACACGTCTTTACAATACATTTGGGTGAATATAAAAGGTCGTAAAAAAATTTTGAAATACAGGTGATGAATCCGCTAAATATCGTCCTAAGTCATTTCTATTAAACTAATCATACTTTTTATATTTTTATCGTTAAGTTCACATAATTTTACATCTAAAACACGTCTTTACAATACATTTGGGTGAATATAAAAGGTCGTAAAAAAATTTTGAAATACGGGCGATGAATCCGCTAAATATCGTCTTAAGTCATTTCTATTAAACTAATCATACTTTTTATATTTTTAACGTTAAGTTCACATTATTTTACATCTAAAACACGTGTTTACAATACATTTGGGTGAATACAAAAAATAGAAAAAAAATTTGGTAAAAAATGGTGATAATTCCTCTAAATATCGTTTAAAGTCATTTGTATTGAGCTAATCATACTTTTTATATTTTTATCGTTAAGTTCACATATTTTAACATCTAAAACACGTCTTAACAATACATTTGGGTGAATATAAAAGGTCGTAAAAAAATTTTGAAATACAGTTGATGAATCCGCTAAATATCGTCTTAAGTCTTTTCTATTAAACTAATCATACTTTTTATATTTTTAACGTTAAGTTCACATTATTTTACATCTAAAACACGTCTTTACAATACATTTGGGTGAATACAAAAGGTCGTAAAAAAATTTTGAAATACAGGTGATGAATCCGCTAAATATCGTCTTAAGTCATTTCTATTAAACTAATCATACTTTTTATATTTTTAACGTTAAGTTCACATTATTTTACATCTAAAACACGTGTTTACAATACATTTGGGTGAATACAAAAAATAGAAAAAAAAATTGGGAAAAAATTTGGTAATAAATGGTGATAATTTCGCTAAATATCGATGAAAGTCATTTGTATTGAACTAATCATACTTTTTATATTTTTATCGTTAAGTTCACATTATTTTACATCTAAAACTCGTATTTACAATACATTTGGGTGAATACAAAAAATAGAAAAAAAATTTGGGAGAAAAATTTGGTAAAAAATGGTGATAATTTCGCTAAATATCGTTTAAAGTCATTTGTATTGAACTAATCATACTTTTTATATTTTTATCGTTAAGTTCACATATTTTAACATCTAAAACACGTCTTAACAATACATTTGGGTGAATATAAAAGGTCGTAAAAAAATTTTGAAATACAGTTGATGAATCCGCTAAATATCGTCTTAAGTCTTTTCTATTAAACTAATCATACTTTTTATATTTTTAACGTTAAGTTCACATTATTTTACTTCTAAAACACGTCTTTACAATACATTTGGGTGAATATAAAAGGTCGTAAAAAAATTTTGAAATACAGGTGATGAATCCGCTAAATATCGTCCTATGTCATTTCTATTAAACTAATCATACTTTTTATATTTTTATCGTTAAGTTCACATAATTTTACATCTAAAACACGTCTTTACAATACATTTGGGTGAATATAAAAGGTCGTAAAAAAATTTTGAAATACGGGCGATGAATCCGCTAAATATCGTCTTAAGTCATTTCTATTAAACTAATCATACTTTTTATATTTTTAACGTTAAGTTCACATTATTTTACATCTAAAACACGTGTTTACAATACATTTGGGTGAATACAAAAAATAGAAAAAAAATTTGGTAAAAAATGGTGATAATTCCTCTAAATATCGTTTAAAGTCATTTGTATTGAACTAATCATACTTTTTATATTTTTATCGTTAAGTTCACATATTTTAACATCTAAAACACGTCTTAACAATACATTTGGGTGAATATAAAAGGTCGTAAAAAAATTTTGAAATACAGTTGATGAATCCACTAAATATCGTCTTAAGTCTTTTCTATTAAACTAATCATACTTTTTATATTTTTAACGTTAAGTTCACATTATTTTACATCTAAAACACGTCTTTACAATACATTTGGGTGAATACAAAAGGTCGTAAAAAAATTTTGAAATACAGGTGATGAATCCGCTAAATATCGTCTTAAGTCATTTCTATTAAACTAATCATACTTTTTATATTTTTAACGTTAAGTTCACATTATTTTACATCTAAAACACGTGTTTACAATACATTTGGGTGAATACAAAAAATAGAAAAAAAAATTGGGAAAAAATTTGGTAATAAATGGTGATAATTTCGCTAAATATCGATGAAAGTCATTTGTATTGAACTAATCATACTTTTTATATTTTTATCGTTAAGTTCACATTATTTTACATCTAAAACTCGTATTTACAATACATTTGGGTGAATACAAAAAATAGAAAAAAAATTTGGGAGAAAAATTTGGTAAAAAATGGTGATAATTTCGCTAAATATCGTTTAAAGTCATTTGTATTGAACTAATCATACTTTTTATATTTTTATCGTTAAGTTCACATATTTTAACATCTAAAACACGTCTTAACAATACATTTGGGTGAATATAAAAGGTCGTAAAAAAATTTTGAAATACAGTTGATGAATCCGCTAAATATCGTCTTAAGTCTTTTCTATTAAACTAATCATACTTTTTATATTTTTAACGTTAAGTTCACATTATTTTACATCTAAAACACGTCTTTACAATACATTTGGGTGAATACAAAAAATAGAATAAAATTTGGTAAAAAATGGTGATAATTCCGCTAAATATCGTTTAAAGTCATTTGTATTGAACTAATCATACTTTTTATATTTTTATCGTTAAGTTCACATTATTTTACATCTAAAACACGTCTTTACAATACATTTGGGTGAATACAAAAAATAGAAAAAAAATTTGGTAAAAAATGGTGATAATTCCTCTAAATATCGTTTAAAGTCATTTGTATTGAACTAATCATACTTTTTATATTTTTATCGTTAAGTTCACATATTTTAACATCTAAAACACGTCTTAACAATACATTTGGGTGAATATAAAAGGTCGTAAAAAAATTTTGAAATACAGGTGATGAATCCGCTAAATATCGTCCTAAGTCATTTCTATTAAACTAATCATACTTTTTATATTTTTATCGTTAAGTTCACATAATTTTACATCTAAAACACGTCTTTACAATACATTTGGGTGAATATAAAAGGTCGTAAAAAAATTTTGAAATACGGGCGATGAATCCGCTAAATATCGTCTTAAGTCATTTCTATTAAACTAATCATACTTTTTATATTTTTAACGTTAAGTTCACATTATTTTACATCTAAAACACGTGTTTACAATACATTTGGGTGAATACAAAAAATAGAAAAAAAATTTGGTAAAAAATGGTGATAATTCCTCTAAATATCGTTTAAAGTCATTTGTATTGAACTAATCATACTTTTTATAATTTTATCGTTAAGTTCACATATTTTAACATCTAAAACACGTCTTAACAATACATTTGGGTGAATATAAAAGGTCGTAAAAAAATTTTGAAATACAGTTGATGAATCCGCTAAATATCGTCTTAAGTCTTTTCTATTAAACTAATCATACTTTTTATATTTTTAACGTTAAGTTCACATTATTTTACATCTAAAACACGTCTTTACAATACATTTGGGTGAATACAAAAGGTCGTAAAAAAATTTTGAAATACAGGTGATGAATCCGCTAAATATCGTCTTAAGTCATTTCTATTAAACTAATCATACTTTTTATATTTTTAACGTTAAGTTCACATTATTTTACATCTAAAACACGTGTTTACAATACATTTGGGTGAATACAAAAAATAGAAAAAAAAATTGGGAAAAAATTTGGTAATAAATGGTGATAATTTCGCTAAATATCGATGAAAGTCATTTGTATTGAACTAATCATACTTTTTATATTTTTATCGTTAAGTTCACATTATTTTACATCTAAAACTCGTATTTACAATACATTTGGGTGAATACAAAAAATAGAAAAAAAATTTGGGAGAAAAATTTGGTAAAAAATGGTGATAATTTCGCTAAATATCGTTTAAAGTCATTTGTATTGAACTAATCATACTTTTTATATTTTTATCGTTAAGTTCACATATTTTAACATCTAAAACACGTCTTAACAATACATTTGGGTGAATATAAAAGGTCGTAAAAAAATTTTGAAATACAGTTGATGAATCCGCTAAATATCGTCTTAAGTCTTTTCTATTAAACTAATCATACTTTTTATATTTTTAACGTTAAGTTCACATTATTTTACATCTAAAACACGTCTTTACAATACATTTGGGTGAATACAAAAAATAGAAAAAAAATTTGGTAAAAAATGGTGATAATTCCGCTAAATATCGTTTAAAGTCATTTGTATTGAACTAATCATACTTTTTATATTTTTATCGTTAAGTTCACATTATTTTACATCTAAAACATGTATTTACAATACATTTGGGTGAATACAATAAATAGAAAAAAAATTTGGTAAAAAATGGTGATAATTCCTCTAAATATCGTTTAAAGTCATTTGTATTGAACTAATCATACTTTTTATATTTTTATCGTTAAGTTCACATATTTTAACATCTAAAACACGTCTTAACAATACATTTGGGTGAATATAAAAGGTCGTAAAAAAATTTTGAAATACAGTTGATGAATCCGCTAAATATCGTCTTAAGTCTTTTCTATTAAACTAATCATACTTTTTATATTTTTAACGTTAAGTTCACATTATTTTACATCTAAAACACGTCTTTACAATACATTTGGGTGAATACAAAAGGTCGTAAAAAAATTTTGAAATACAGGTGATGAATCCGCTAAATATCGTCCTAAGTCATTTCTATTAAACTAATCATACTTTTTATATTTTTATCGTTAAGTTCACATAATTTTACATCTAAAACACGTCTTTACAATACATTTGGGTGAATATAAAAGGTCGTAAAAAAATTTGGGAGAAAAATTTGGTAAAAAATGGTGATAATTTCGCTAAATATCGATTAAAGTCATTTGTATTGAACTAATCATACTTTTTATATTTTTATCGTTAAGTTCACATATTTTAACATCTAAAACACGTCTTAACAATACATTTGGGTGAATATAAAAGGTCGTAAAAAAATTTTGAAATACAGTTGATGAATCCGCTAAATATCGTCTTAAGTCTTTTCTATTAAACTAATCATACTTTTTATATTTTTAACGTTAAGTTCACATTATTTTACATCTAAAACACGTCTTTACAATACATTTGGGTGAATACAAAAAATAGAAAAAAAATTTGGTAAAAAATGGTGATAATTCCGCTAAATATCGTTTAAAGTCATTTGTATTGAACTAATCATACTTTTTATATTTTTATCGTTAAGTTCACATTATTTTACATCTAAAACATGTATTTACAATACATTTGGGTGAATACAATAAATAGAAAAAAAATTTGGTAAAAAATGGTGATAATTCCTCTAAATATCGTTTAAAGTCATTTGTATTGAACTAATCATACTTTTTATATTTTTATCGTTAAGTTCACATATTTTAACATCTAAAACACGTCTTAACAATACATTTGGGTGAATATAAAAGGTCGTAAAAAAATTTTGAAATACAGTTGATGAATCCGCTAAATATCGTCTTAAGTCTTTTCTATTAAACTAATCATACTTTTTATATTTTTAACGTTAAGTTCACATTATTTTACATCTAAAACACGTCTTTACAATACATTTGGGTGAATACAAAAGGTCGTAAAAAAATTTTGAAATACAGGTGATGAATCCGCTAAATATCGTCTTAAGTCATTTCTATTAAACTAATCATACTTTTTATATTTTTAACGTTAAGTTCACATTATTTTACATCTAAAACTCGTATTTACAATACATTTGGGTGAATACAAAAAATAGAAAAAAAATTTGGGAGAAAAATTTGGTAAAAAATGGTGATAATTTCGCTAAATATCGTTTAAAGTCATTTGTATTGAACTAATCATACTTTTTATATTTTTATCGTTAAGTTCACATATTTTAACATCTAAAACACGTCTTAACAATACATTTGGGTGAATATAAAAGGTCGTAAAAAAATTTTGAAATACAGTTGATGAATCCGCTAAATATCGTCTTAAGTCTTTTCTATTAAACTAATCATACTTTTTATATTTTTAACGTTAAGTTCACATTATTTTACATCTAAAACACGTCTTTACAATACATTTGGGTGAATACAAAAAATAGAAAAAAAATTTGGTAAAAAATGGTGATAATTCCGCTAAATATCGTTTAAAGTCATTTGTATTGAACTAATCATACTTTTTATATTTTTATCGTTAAGTTCACATTATTTTACATCTAAAACACGTATTTACAATACATTTGGGTGAATACAAAAAATAGAAAAAAAATTTGGTAAAAAATGGTGATAATTCCTCTAAATATCGTTTAAAGTCATTTGTATTGAACTAATCATACTTTTTATATTTTTATCGTTAAGTTCACATATTTTAACATCTAAAACACGTCTTAACAATACATTTGGGTGAATATAAAAGGTCGTAAAAAAATTTTGAAATACAGTTGATGAATCCGCTAAATATCGTCTTAAGTCTTTTCTATTAAACTAATCATACTTTTTATATTTTTAACGTTAAGTTCACATTATTTTACATCTAAAACACGTCTTTACAATACATTTGGGTGATTATAAAAGGTCGTAAAAAAATTTTGAAATACAGGTGATGAATCCGCTAAATATCGTCTTAAGTCATTTCTATTAAACTAATCATACTTTTTATATTTTTAACGTTAAGTTCACATTATTTTACTTCTAAAACACGTCTTTACAATACATTTGGGTGAATATAAAAGGTCGTAAAAAAATTTTGAAATACGGGTGATGAATCCGCTAAATATCGTCCTAAGTCATTTCTATTAAACTAATCATACTTTTTATATTTTTATCGTTAAGTTCACATAATTTTACATCTAAAACACGTCTTTACAATACATTTGGGTGAATATAAAAGGTCGTAAAAAAATTTGGGAGAAAAATTTGGTAAAAAATGGTGATAATTTCGCTAAATATCGATTAAAGTCATTTGTATTGAACTAATCATACTTTTTATATTTTTATCGTTAATTTCACATTATTTTACATCTAAAACACGTATTTACAATACATTTGGGTGAATATAAAAGGTCGTAAAAAAATTTTGAAATACGGGTGATGAATCCGCTAAATATCGTCTTAAGTCATTTCTATTAAACTAATCATACTTTTTATATTTTTAATGTTCAGTTCACATTATTTTACATCTAAAACACGTGTTTACAATACATTTGGGTGAATACAAAAAATAGAAAAAAAATTTGGGAAAAAATTTGGTAAAAAATGGTGATAATTCCGCTAAATATCGTTTAAAGTCATTTGTATTGAACTAATCATACTTTTTTTATTTTTATCGTTAAGTTCACATATTTTAACATCTAAAACACGTCTTTACAATACATTTGGGTGAATATAAAAGGTCTTAAAAAAATTTTGAAATACAGGTGATGAATCCGCTAAATATCGTCTTAAGTCATTTCTATTAAACTAATCATACTTTTTATATTTTTAACGTTAAGTTCACATTATTTTACATCTAAAACACGTCTTTACAATACATTTGGGTGAATATAAAAGGTCGTAAAAAGATTTTGAAATACAGGTGATGAATCCGCTAAATATCGTCCTAAGTCATTTCTATTAAACTAATCATACTTTTTATATTTTTATCGTTAAGTTCACATAATTTTACATCTAAAACACGTCTTTACAATACATTTGGGTGAATATAAAAGGTCGTAAAAAAATTTTGAAATACAGGTGATGAATCCGCTAAATATCGTCTTAAGTCATTTCTATTAAACTAATCATACTTTTTATATTTTTAACGTTAAGTTCACATTATTTTACATCTAAAACACGTATTTACAATACATTTGGGTGAATACAAAAAATAGAAAAAAAATTTGGTAAAAAATGGTGATAATTCCTCTAAATATCGTTTAAAGTCATTTGTATTGAACTAATCATACTTTTTATATTTTTATCGTTAAGTTCACATATTTTAACATCTAAAACACGTCTTAACAATACATTTGGGTGAATATAAAAGGTCGTAAAAAAATTTTGAAATACAGTTGATGAATCCGCTAAATATCGTCTTAAGTCTTTTCTATTAAACTAATCATACTTTTTATATTTTTATCGTTAAGTTCACATTATTTTACATCTAAAACACGTCTTTACAATACATTTGGGTGATTATAAAAGGTCGTAAAAAAATTTTGAAATACAGGTGATGAATCCGCTAAATATCGTCTTAAGTCATTTCTATTAAACTAATCATACTTTTTATATTTTTAACGTTAAGTTCACATTATTTTACTTCTAAAACACGTCTTTACAATACATTTGGGTGAATATAAAAGGTCGTAAAAAAATTTTGAAATACGGGTGATGAATCCGCTAAATATCGTCCTAAGTCATTTCTATTAAACTAATCATACTTTTTATATTTTTATCGTTAAGTTCACATAATTTTACATCTAAAACACGTCTTTACAATACATTTGGGTGAATATAAAAGGTCGTAAAAAAATTTGGGAGAAAAATTTGGTAAAAAATGGTGATAATTTCGCTAAATATCGATTAAAGTCATTTGTATTGAACTAATCATACTTTTTATATTTTTATCGTTAATTTCACATTATTTTACATCTAAAACACGTATTTACAATACATTTGGGTGAATATAAAAGGTCGTAAAAAAAATTTGAAATACGGGTGATGAATCCGCTAAATATCGTCTTAAGTCATTTCTATTAAACTAATCATACTTTTTATATTTTTAATGTTCAGTTCACATTATTTTACATCTAAAACACGTGTTTACAATACATTTGGGTGAATACAAAAAATAGAAAAAAAATTTGGGAAAAAATTTGGTAAAAAATGGTGATAATTCCGCTAAATATCGTTTAAAGTCATTTGTATTGAACTAATCATACTTTTTTTATTTTTATCGTTAAGTTCACATATTTTAACATCTAAAACACGTCTTTACAATACATTT
Source organism: Diuraphis noxia (assembly GCF_037042655.1). Classification (NCBI taxonomy): domain Eukaryota; kingdom Metazoa; phylum Arthropoda; class Insecta; order Hemiptera; family Aphididae; genus Diuraphis; species Diuraphis noxia. The sequence goes on from NW_028301711.1 coordinate 109,306,689, forward strand.
GGGTGAATATAAAAGGTCTTAAAAAAATTTTGAAATACAGGTGATGAATCCGCTAAATATCGTCTTAAGTCATTTCTATTAAACTAATCATACTTTTTATATTTTTAACGTTAAGTTCACATTATTTTACATCTAAAACACGTCTTTACAATACATTTGGGTGAATATAAAAGGTCGTAAAAAGATTTTGAAATACAGGTGATGAATCCGCTAAATATCGTCCTAAGTCATTTCTATTAAACTAATCATACTTTTTATATTTTTATCGTTAAGTTCACATAATTTTACATCTAAAACACGTCTTTACAATACATTTGGGTGAATATAAAAGGTCGTAAAAAAATTTTGAAATACAGGTGATGAATCCGCTAAATATCGTCTTAAGTCATTTCTATTAAACTAATCATACTTTTTATATTTTTAACGTTAAGTTCACATTATTTTACATCTAAAACACGTATTTACAATACATTTGGGTGAATACAAAAAATAGAAAAAAAATTTGGTAAAAAATGGTGATAATTCCTCTAAATATCGTTTAAAGTCATTTGTATTGAACTAATCATACTTTTTATATTTTTATCGTTAAGTTCACATATTTTAACATCTAAAACACGTCTTAACAATACATTTGGGTGAATATAAAAGGTCGTAAAAAAATTTTGAAATACAGTTGATGAATCCGCTAAATATCGTCTTAAGTCTTTTCTATTAAACTAATCATACTTTTTATATTTTTATCGTTAAGTTCACATTATTTTACATCTAAAACACGTCTTTACAATACATTTGGGTGAATATCAAAGGTCTTAAAAAAATTTTGAAATACAGGTGATGAATCCGCTAAATATCGTCTTAAGTCATTTCTATTAAACTAATCATACTTTTTATATTTTTAACGTTAAGTTCACATTATTTTACATCTAAAACACGTCTTTACAATACATTTGGGTGAATACAAAAGGTCGTAAAAAAATTTTGAAATACAGGTGATGAATCCGCTAAATATCGTCTTAAGTCTTTTCTATTAAACTAATCATACTTTTTATATTTTTAATGTTCAGTTCACATTATTTTACATCTAAAACACGTGTTTACAATACATTTGGGTGAATACAAAAAATAGAAAAAAAATTTGGGAAAAAATTTGGTAAAAAATGGTGATAATTCCGCTAAATATCGTTTAAAGTCATTTGTATTGAACTAATCATACTTTTTTTATTTTTATCGTTAAGTTCACATATTTTAACATCTAAAACACGTCTTTACAATACATTTGGGTGAATATAAAAGGTCGTAAAAAAATTTTGAAATACAGTTGATGAATCCGCTAAATATCGTCTTAAGTCTTTTCTATTAAACTAATCATACTTTTTATATTTTTAACGTTAAGTTCACATTATTTTACTTCTAAAACACGTCTTTACAATACATTTGGGTGAATATAAAAGGTCGTAAAAAAATTTTGAAATACGGGTGATGAATCCGCTAAATATCGTCCTAAGTCATTTCTATTAAACTAATCATACTTTTTATATTTTTATCGTTAAGTTCACATAATTTTACATCTAAAACACGTCTTTACAATACATTTGGGTGAATATAAAAGGTCGTAAAAAAATTTGGGAGAAAAATTTGGTAAAAAATGGTGATAATTTCGCTAAATATCGATTAAAGTCATTTGTATTGAACTAATCATACTTTTTATATTTTTATCGTTAATTTCACATTATTTTACATCTAAAACACGTATTTACAATACATTTGGGTGAATATAAAAGGTCGTAAAAAAAATTTGAAATACGGGTGATGAATCCGCTAAATATCGTCTTAAGTCATTTCTATTAAACTAATCATACTTTTTATATTTTTAATGTTCAGTTCACATTATTTTACATCTAAAACACGTGTTTACAATACATTTGGGTGAATACAAAAAATAGAAAAAAAATTTGGGAAAAAATTTGGTAAAAAATGGTGATAATTCCGCTAAATATCGTTTAAAGTCATTTGTATTGAACTAATCATACTTTTTTTATTTTTATCGTTAAGTTCACATATTTTAACATCTAAAACACGTCTTTACAATACATTTGGGTGAATATAAAAGGTCTTAAAAAAATTTTGAAATACAGGTGATGAATCCGCTAAATATCGTCTTAAGTCATTTCTATTAAACTAATCATACTTTTTATATTTTTAACGTTAAGTTCACATTATTTTACATCTAAAACACGTCTTTACAATACATTTGGGTGAATATAAAAGGTCGTAAAAAGATTTTGAAATACAGGTGATGAATCCGCTAAATATCGTCCTAAGTCATTTCTATTAAACTAATCATACTTTTTATATTTTTATCGTTAAGTTCACATAATTTTACATCTAAAACACGTCTTTACAATACATTTGGGTGAATATAAAAGGTCGTAAAAAAATTTTGAAATACAGGTGATGAATCCGCTAAATATCGTCTTAAGTCATTTCTATTAAACTAATCATACTTTTTATATTTTTAACGTTAAGTTCACATTATTTTACATCTAAAACACGTATTTACAATACATTTGGGTGAATACAAAAAATAGAAAAAAAATTTGGTAAAAAATGGTGATAATTCCTCTAAATATCGTTTAAAGTCATTTGTATTGAACTAATCATACTTTTTATATTTTTATCGTTAAGTTCACATATTTTAACATCTAAAACACGTCTTAACAATACATTTGGGTGAATATAAAAGGTCGTAAAAAAATTTTTAAATACAGTTGATGAATCCGCTAAATATCGTCTTAAGTCTTTTCTATTAAACTAATCATACTTTTTATATTTTTATCGTTAAGTTCACATTATTTTACATCTAAAACACGTCTTTACAATACATTTGGGTGAATATAAAAGGTCTTAAAAAAATTTTGAAATACAGGTGATGAATCCGCTAAATATCGTCTTAAGTCATTTCTATTAAACTAATCATACTTTTTATATTTTTAACGTTAAGTTCACATTATTTTACATCTAAAACACGTCTTTACAATACATTTGGGTGAATACAAAAGGTCGTAAAAAAATTTTGAAATACAGGTGATGAATCCGCTAAATATCGTCTTAAGTCTTTTCTATTAAACTAATCATACTTTTTATATTTTTAATGTTCAGTTCACATTATTTTACATCTAAAACACGTGTTTACAATACATTTGGGTGAATACAAAAAATAGAAAAAAAATTTGGGAAAAAATTTGGTAAAAAATGGTGATAATTCCGCTAAATATCGTTTAAAGTCATTTGTATTGAACTAATCATACTTTTTTTATTTTTATCGTTAAGTTCACATATTTTAACATCTAAAACACGTCTTTACAATACATTTGGGTGAATATAAAAGGTCGTAAAAAAATTTTGAAATACAGTTGATGAATCCGCTAAATATCGTCTTAAGTCTTTTCTATTAAACTAATCATACTTTTTATATTTTTAACGTTAAGTTCACATTATTTTACATCTAAAACACGTCTTTACAATACATTTGGGTGAATACAAAAGGTCGTAAAAAAATTTTGAAATACAGGTGATGAATCCGCTAAATAACGTCTTAAGTCTTTTCTATTAAACTAATCATACTTTTTATATTTTTAATGTTCAGTTCACATTATTTTACATCTAAAACACGTGTTTACAATACATTTGGGTGAATACAAAAAATAGAAAAAAAATTTGGGAAAAAATTTGGTAAAAAATGGTGATAATTCCGCTAAATATCGTTTAAAGTCATTTGTATTGAACTAATCATACTTTTTTTATTTTTATCGTTAAGTTCACATATTTTAACATCTAAAACACGTCTTTACAATACATTTGGGTGAATATAAAAGGTCTTAAAAAAATTTTGAAATACAGGTGATGAATCCGCTAAATATCGTCTTAAGTCATTTCTATTAAACTAATCATACTTTTTATATTTTTAACGTTAAGTTCACATTATTTTACATCTAAAACACGTCTTTACAATACATTTGGGTGAATATAAAAGGTCGTAAAAAGATTTTGAAATACAGGTGATGAATCCGCTAAATATCGTCCTAAGTCATTTCTATTAAACTAATCATACTTTTTATATTTTTATCGTTAAGTTCACATAATTTTACATCTAAAACACGTCTTTACAATACATTTGGGTGAATATAAAAGGTCGTAAAAAAATTTTGAAATACAGGTGATGATTCCGCTAAATATCGTCTTAAGTCATTTCTATTAAACTAATCATACTTTTTATATTTTTAACGTTAAGTTCACATTATTTTACATCTAAAACACGTCTTTACAATACATTTGGGTGAATACAAAAGGTCGTAAAAAAATTTTGAAATACAGGTGATGAATCCGCTAAATATCGTCTTAAGTCATTTCTATTAAACTAATCATACTTTTTATATTTTTAACGTTAAGTTCACATTATTTTACATCTAAAACACGTGTTTACAATACATTTGGGTGAATACAAAAAATAGAAAAAAAATTTGGTAAAAAATGGTGATAATTCCTCTAAATATCGTTTAAAGTCATTTGTATTGAACTAATCATACTTTTTATATTTTTATCGTTAAGTTCACATATTTTAACATCTAAAACACGTCTTAACAATACATTTGGGTGAATATAAAAGGTCGTAAAAAAATTTTGAAATACAGTTGATGAATCCGCTAAATATCGTCTTAAGTCTTTTCTATTAAACTAATCATACTTTTTATATTTTTAACGTTAAGTTCACATTATTTTACATCTAAAACACGTCTTTACAATACATTTGGGTGAATATAAAAGGTCGTAAAAAAATTTTGAAATACAGGTGATGAATCCGCTAAATATCGTCTTAAGTCATTTCTATTAAACTAATCATACTTTTTATATTTTTAACGTTAAGTTCACATTATTTTACATCTAAAACACGTGTTTACAATACATTTGGGTGAATACAAAAAATAGAAAAAAAAATTGGGAAAAAATTTGGTAATAAATGGTGATAATTTCGCTAAATATCGATGAAAGTCATTTGTATTGAACTAATCATACTTTTTATATTTTTATCGTTAAGTTCACATTATTTTACATCTAAAACTCGTATTTACAATACATTTGGGTGAATACAAAAAATAGAAAAAAAATTTGGGAGAAAAATTTGGTAAAAAATGGTGATAATTTCGCTAAATATCGTTTAAAGTCATTTGTATTGAACTAATCATACTTTTTATATTTTTATCGTTAAGTTCACATTATTCTACATCTAAAACACGTCTTTACAATACATTTGGGTGAATATAAAAGGTCGTAAAAAAATTTTGAAATACAGGTGATGAATCCGCTAAATATCGTCTTAAGTCATTTCTATTAAACTAATCATACTTTTTATATTTTTAACGTTAAGTTCACATTATTTTACATCTAAATCACGTGTTTACAATACATTTGGGTGAATACAAAAAATTGAAAAAAAATTTGGTAAAAAATGGTGATAATTCCGCTAAATATCGTTTAAAGTCATTTGTATTGAACTAATCATACTTTTTATATTTTTATCGTTAAGTTCACATTATTTTACATCTAAAACACGTATTTACAATACATTTGGGAGAATACAAAAAATAGAAAATAAATTTGGGAAAAAATTGGGTAAAAAATGGTGATAATTCCGCTAAATATCGATTAAAGACATTTGTATTGAACTAATCATACTTTTTATATTTTTATCGTTAAGTTCACATAATTTTACATCTAAAACACGTCTTTACAATACATTTGGGTGAATATAAAAGGTCGTAAAAAAATTTTGAAATACGGGTGATGAATCCGCTAAATATCGTCCTAAGTCATTTCTATTAAACTAATCATACTTTTTATATTTTTATCGTTAAGTTCACATAATTTTACATCTAAAACACGTCTTTACAATACATTTGGGTGAATATAAAAGGTCGTAAAAAAATTTTGAAATACGGGCGATGAATCCGCTAAATATCGTCTTAAGTCATTTCTATTAAACTAATCATACTTTTTATATTTTTAACGTTAAGTTCACATTATTTTACATCTAAAACACGTGTTTACAATACATTTGGGTGAATACAAAAAATAGAAAAAAAATTTGGTAAAAAATGGTGATAATTCCTCTAAATATCGTTTAAAGTCATTTGTATTGAACTAATCATACTTTTTATATTTTTATCGTTAAGTTCACATATTTTACATCTAAAACACGTATTTACAATACATTTGGGAGAATACAAAAAATAGAAAATAAATTTGGGAAAAAATTGGGTAAAAAATGGTGATAATTCCGCTAAATATCGATTAAAGACATTTGTATTGAACTAATCATACTTTTTATATTTTTATCGTTAAGTTCACATAATTTTACATCTAAAACACGTCTTTACAATACATTTGGGTGAATATAAAAGGTCGTAAAAAAATTTTGAAATACGGGTGATGAATCCGCTAAATATCGTCCTAAGTCATTTCTATTAAACTAATCATACTTTTTATATTTTTATCGTTAAGTTCACATAATTTTACATCTAAAACACGTCTTTACAATACATTTGGGTGAATATAAAAGGTCGTAAAAAAATTTTGAAATACGGGCGATGAATCCGCTAAATATCGTCTTAAGTCATTTCTATTAAACTAATCATACTTTTTATATTTTTAACGTTAAGTTCACATTATTTTACATCTAAAACACGTGTTTACAATACATTTGGGTGAATACAAAAAATAGAAAAAAAATTTGGTAAAAAATGGTGATAATTCCTCTAAATATCGTTTAAAGTCATTTGTATTGAACTAATCATACTTTTTATATTTTTATCGTTAAGTTCACATATTTTAACATCTAAAACACGTCTTAACAATACATTTGGGTGAATATAAAAGGTCGTAAAAAAATTTTGAAATACAGTTGATGAATCCGCTAAATATCGTCTTAAGTCTTTTCTATTAAACTAATCATACTTTTTATATTTTTAACGTTAAGTTCACATTATTTTACATCTAAAACACGTCTTTACAATACATTTGGGTGAATACAAAAGGTCGTAAAAAAATTTTGAAATACAGGTGATGAATCCGCTAAATATCGTCTTAAGTCATTTCTATTAAACTAATCATACTTTTTATATTTTTAACGTTAAGTTCACATTATTTTACATCTAAAACACGTGTTTACAATACATTTGGGTGAATACAAAAAATAGAAAAAAAATTTGGTAAAAAATGGTAATAATTCCTCTAAATATCGTTTAAAGTCATTTGTATTGAACTAATCATACTTTTTATATTTTTATCGATAAGTTCACATATTTTAACATCTAAAACACGTCTTAACAATACATTTGGGTGAATATAAAAGGTCGTAAAAAAATTTTGAAATACAGTTGATGAATCCGCTAAATATCGTCTTAAGTCTTTTCTATTAAACTAATCATACTTTTTATATTTTTAACGTTAAGTTCACATTATTTTACATCTAAAACACGTCTTTACAATACATTTGGGTGAATATAAAAGGTCGTAAAAAAATTTTGAAATACAGGTGATGAATCCGCTAAATATCGTCTTAAGTCATTTCTATTAAACTAATCATACTTTTTATATTTTTAACGTTAAGTTCACATTATTTTACATCTAAAACACGTGTTTACAATACATTTGGGTGAATACAAAAAATAGAAAAAAAAATTGGGAGAAAAATTTGGTAAAAAATGGTGATAATTTCGCTAAATATCGTTTAAAGTCATTTGTATTGAACTAATCATACTTTTTATATTTTTATCGTTAAGTTCACATTATTCTACATCTAAAACACGTGTTTACAATACATTTGGGTGAATACAAAAAATTGAAAAAAAATTTGGTAAAAAATGGTGATAATTCCGCTAAATATCGTTTAAAGTCATTTGTATTGAACTAATCATACTTTTTATATTTTTATCGTTAAGTTCACATTATTTTACATCTAAAACACGTATTTACAATACATTTGGGAGAATACAAAAAATAGAAAATAAATTTGGGAGAAAATTGGGTAAAAAATGGTGATAATTCCGCTAAATATCGATTAAAGACATTTGTATTGAACTAATCATACTTTTTATATTTTTATCGTTAAGTTCACATAATTTTACATCTAAAACACGTCTTTACAATACATTTGGGTGAATATAAAAGGTCGTAAAAAAATTTTGAAATACGGGCGATGAATCCGCTAAATATCGTCTTAAGTCATTTCTATTAAACTAATCATACTGTTTATATTTTTAACGTTAAGTTCACATTATTTTACATCTAAAACACGTGTTTACAATACATTTGGGTGAATACAAAAAATAGAAAAAAAATTTGGTAAAAAATGGTGATAATTCCTCTAAATATCGTTTAAAGTCATTTGTATTGAACTAATCATACTTTTTATATTTTTATCGTTAAGTTCACATATTTTAACATCTAAAACACGTCTTAACAATACATTTGGGTGAATATAAAAGGTCGTAAAAAAATTTTGAAATACAGTTGATGAATCCGCTAAATATCGTCTTAAGTCTTTTCTATTAAACTAATCATACTTTTTATATTTTTAACGTTAAGTTCACATTATTTTACATCTAAAACACGTCTTTACAATACATTTGGGTGAATATAAAAGGTCGTAAAAAAATTTTGAAATACAGGTGATGAATCCGCTAAATATCGTCTTAAGACATTTCTATTAAACTAATCATACTTTTTATATTTTTAACGTTAAGTTCACATTATTTTACTTCTAAAACACGTCTTTACAATACATTTGGGTGAATATAAAAGGTCGTAAAAAAATTTTGAAATACGGGTGATGAATCCGCTAAATATCGTCTTAAGTCATTTCTATTAAACTAATCATACTTTTTATATTTTTAACGTTAAGTTCACATTATTTTACATCTAAAACACGTGTTTACAATATATTTGGGTGAATATAGAAGGTCGTAAAAAAATTTTGAAATACAGGTGATGAATCCGCTAAATATCGTCTTAAGTCATTTCTATTAAACTAATCATACTTTTTATATTTTTAACGTTAAGTTCACATTATTTTACATCTAAAACACGTGTTTACAATACATTTGGGTGAATACAAAAAATAGAAAAAAAAATTGGGAAAAAATTTGGTAATAAATGGTGATAATTTCGCTAAATATCGATGAAAGTCATTTGTATTGAACTAATCATACTTTTTATATTTTTATCGTTAAGTTCACATTATTTTACATCTAAAACACGTCTTTACAATACATTTTGGTGAATACAAAAAATAGAAAAAAAATTTGGTAAAAAATGGTGATAATTCCGCTAAATATCGTTGAAAGTCATATGTATTGAACTAATCATACTTTTTATATTTTTATCGTTAATTTCACAATATTTTACATCTAAAACACGTATTTACAATACATTTGGGTGAATACAAAAAATAGAAAAAAAATTTGGTAAAAAATGGTGATAATTCCGCTAAATATCGTTTAAAGTCATTTGTATTGAACTAATCATACTTTTTATATTTTTATCATTAAGTTCACATTATTTTACATCTAAAACACGTATTTACAATACATTTGGGAGAATACAAAAAATAGAAAATAAATTTGGGAAAAAATTGGGTAAAAAATGGTGATAATTCCGCTAAATATCGATCAAAGACATTTGTATTGAACTAATCATACTTTTTATATTTTTATCGTTAAGTTCACATAATTTTACATCTAAAACACGTCTTTACAATACATTTGGGTGAATATAAAAGGACGTAAAAAAATTTTGAAATACGGGCGATGAATCCGCTAAATATCGTCTTAAGTCATTTCTATTAAACTAATCATACTTTTTATATTTTTAACGTTAAGTTCACATTATTTTACATCTAAAACACGTGTTTACAATACATTTGGGTGAATACAAAAAATAGAAAAAAAATTTGGTAAAAAATGGTGATAATTCCTCTAAATATCGTTTAAAGTCATTTGTATTGAACTAATCATACTTTTTATATTTTTATCGTTAAGTTCACATATTTTAACATCTAAAACACGTCTTAACAATACATTTGGGTGAATATAAAAGGTCGTAAAAAAATTTTGAAATACAGTTGATGAATCCGCTAAATATCGTCTTAAGTCTTTTCTATTAAACTAATCATACTTTTTATATTTTTAACGTTAAGTTCTCATTATTTTACATCTAAAACACGTGTTTACAATACATTTGGGTGAATACAAAAAATAGAAAAAAAAATTGGGAAAAAATTTGGTAATAAATGGTGATAATTTCGCTAAATATCGATGAAAGTCATTTGTATTGAACTAATCATACTTTTTATATTTTTATCGTTAAGTTCACATTATTTTACATCTAAAACTCGTATTTACAATACATTTGGGTGAATACAAAAAATAGAAAAAAAATTTGGGAGAAAAATTTGGTAAAAAATGGTGATAATTTCGCTAAATATCGTTTAAAGTCATTTGTATTGAACTAATCATACTTTTTATATTTATATCGTTAAGTTCACATTATTCTACATCTAAAACACGTCTTTACAATACATTTGGGTGAATATAAAAGGTCGTAAAAAAATTTTGAAATACAGGTGATGAATCCGCTAAATATCGTCTTAAGTCATTTCTATTAAACTAATCATACTTTTTATATTTTTAACGTTAAGTTCACATTATTTTACATCTAAATCACGTGTTTACAATACATTTGGGTGAATACAAAAAATTTAAAAAAAATTTGGTAAAAAATGGTGATAATTCCGCTAAATATCGTTTAAAGTCATTTGTATTGAACTAATCATATTTTTTATATTTTTATCGTTAAGTTCACATTATTTTACATCTAAAACACGTATTACAATACATTTGGGAGAATACAAAAAATAGAAAATAAATTTGGGAAAAAATTGGGTAAAAAATGGTGATAATTCCGCTAAATATCGATTAAAGACATTTGTATTGAACTAATCATACTTTTTATATTTTTATCGTTAAGTTCACATAATTTTACATCTAAAACACGTCTTTACAATACATTTGGGTGAATATAAAAGGTCGTAAAAAAATTTTGAAATACGGGCGATGAATCCGCTAAATATCGTCTTAAGTCATTTCTATTAAACTAATCATACTTTTTATATTTTTAACGTTAAGTTCACATTATTTTACATCTAAAACACGTGTTTACAATACATTTGGGTGAATACAAAAAATAGAAAATAAATTTGGTAAAAAATGGTGATAATTCCTCTAAATATCGTTTAAAGTCATTTGTATTGAACTAATCATACTTTTTATATTTTTAACGTTAAGTTCACATTATTTTACTTCTAAAACACGTCTTTACAATACATTTGGGTGAATATAAAAGGTCGTAAAAAAATTTTGAAATACGGGTGATGAATCCGCTAAATATCGTCTTAAGTCATTTCTATTAAACTAATCATACTTTTTATATTTTTAACGTTAAGTTCACATTATTTTACATCTAAAACACGTGTTTACAATATATTTGGGTGAATATAGAAGGTCGTAAAAAAATTTTGAAATACAGGTGATGAATCCGCTAAATATCGTCTTAAGTCATTTCTATTAAACTAATCATACTTTTTATATTTTTAACGTTAAGTTCACATTATTTTACATCTAAAACACGTGTTTACAATACATTTGGGTGAATACAAAAAATAGAAAAAAAAATTGGGAAAAAATTTGGTAATAAATGGTGATAATTTCGCTAAATATCGATGAAAGTCATTTGTATTGAACTAATCATACTTTTTATATTTTTATCGTTAAGTTCACATTATTTTACATCTAAAACACGTCTTTACAATACATTTTGGTGAATACAAAAAATAGAAAAAAAATTTGGTAAAAAATGGTGATAATTCCGCTAAATATCGTTGAAAGTCATATGTATTGAACTAATCATACTTTTTATATTTTTATCGTTAAGTTCACAATATTTTACATCTAAAACACGTATTTACAATACATTTGGGTGAATACAAAAAATAGAAAAAAAATTTGGTAAAAAATGGTGATAATTCCGCTAAATATCGTTTAAAGTCATTTGTATTGAACTAATCATACTTTTTATATTTTTATCATTAAGTTCACATTATTTTACATCTAAAACACGTATTTACAATACATTTGGGAGAATACAAAAAATAGAAAATAAATTTGGGAAAAAATTGGGTAAAAAATGGTGATAATTCCGCTAAATATCGATTAAAGACATTTGAATTGAACTAATCATACTTTTTATATTTTTATCGTTAAGTTCACATAATTTTACATCTAAAACACGTCTTTACAATACATTTGGGTGAATATAAAAGGTCGTAAAAAAATTTTGAAATACGGGCGATGAATCCGCTAAATATCGTCTTAAGTCATTTCTATTAAACTAATCATACTTTTTATATTTTTAACGTTAAGTTCACATTATTTTACATCTAAAACACGTGTTTACAATACATTTGGGTGAATACAAAAAATAGAAAAAAAATTTGGTAAAAAATGGTGATAATTCCTCTAAATATCGTTTAAAGTCATTTGTATTGAACTAATCATACTTTTTATATTTTTATCGTTAAGTTCACATATTTTAACATCTAAAACACGTCTTAACAATACATTTGGGTGAATATAAAAGGTCGTAAAAAAATTTTGAAATACAGTTGATGAATCCGCTAAATATCGTCTTAAGTCTTTTCTATTAAACTAATCATACTTTTTATATTTTTAACGTTAAGTTCACATTATTTTACATCTAAAACACGAGTTTACAATACATTTGGGTGAAAATAAAAGGTCGTAAAAAAATTTGGTAAAAAATGGTGATAATTCCTCTAAATATCGTTTAAAGTCATTTGTATTGAACTAATCATACTTTTTATATTTTTATCGTTAAGTTCACATATTTTAACATCTAAAACACGTCTTTACAATACATTTGGGTGAATATAAAAGGTCGTAAAAAAATTTGAGAGAAAAATTTGGTAAAAAATGGTGATAATTTCGCTAAATATCGATTAAAGTCATTTGTATTGAACTAATCATACTTTTTATATTTTTATCGTTAATTTCACATTATTTTACATCTAAAACACGTATTTACAATACATTTGGGTGAATATAAAAGGTCGTAAAAAAATTTTGAAATACGGGTGATGAATCCGCTAAATATCGTCTTAAGTCATTTCTATTAAACTAATCATACTTTTTATATTTTTAACGTTCAGTTCACATTATTTTACATCTAAAACACGTCTTTACAATACATTTGGGTGAATATAAAAGGTCGTAAAAAAATTTTGAAATACGGGTGATGAATCCGCTAAATATCGTCTTAAGTCATTTCTATTAAACTAATCATACTTTTTATATTTTTAACGTTAAGTTCACATTATTTTACATCTAAAACACGTGTTTACAATACATTTGGGTGAATATAGAAGGTCGTAAAAAAATTTTGAAATACAGGTGATGAATCCGCTAAATATCGTCTTAAGTCATTTCTATTAAACTAATCATACTTTTTATATTTTTAACGTTAAGTTCACATTATTTTACATCTAAAACACGTGTTTACAATACATTTGGGTGAATACAAAAAATAGAAAAAAAAATTGGGAAAAAATTTGGTAATAAATGGTGATAATTTCGCTAAATATCGATGAAAGTCATTTGTATTGAACTAATCATACTTTTTATATTTTTATCGTTAAGTTCACATTATTTTACATCTAAAACACGTCTTTACAATACATTTTGGTGAATACAAAAAATAGAAAAAAAATTTGGTAAAAAATGGTGATAATTCCGCTAAATATCGATTAAAGACATTTGTATTGAACTAATCATACTTTTTATATTTTTATCGTTAAGTTCACATAATTTTACATCTAAAACACGTCTTTACAATACATTTGGGTGAATATAAAAGGTCGTAAAAAAATTTTGAAATACGGGCGATGAATCCGCTAAATATCGTCTTAAGTCATTTCTATTAAACTAATCATACTTTTTATATTTTTAACGTTAAGTTCACATTATTTTACATCTAAAACACGTGTTTACAATACATTTGGGTGAATACAAAAAATAGAAAATAAATTTGGTAAAAAATGGTGATAATTCCTCTAAATATCGTTTAAAGTCATTTGTATTGAACTAATCATACTTTTTATATTTTTAACGTTAAGTTCACATTATTTTACTTCTAAAACACGTCTTTACAATACATTTGGGTGAATATAAAAGGTCGTAAAAAAATTTTGAAATACGGGTGATGAATCCGCTAAATATCGTCTTAAGTCATTTCTATTAAACTAATCATACTTTTTATATTTTTAACGTTAAGTTCACATTATTTTACATCTAAAACACGTGTTTACAATATATTTGGGTGAATATAGAAGGTCGTAAAAAAATTTTGAAATACAGGTGATGAATCCGCTAAATATCGTCTTAAGTCATTTCTATTAAACTAATCATACTTTTTATATTTTTAACGTTAAGTTCACATTATTTTACATCTAAAACACGTGTTTACAATACATTTGGGTGAATACAAAAAATAGAAAAAAAAATTGGGAAAAAATTTGGTAATAAATGGTGATAATTTCGCTAAATATCGATGAAAGTCATTTGTATTGAACTAATCATACTTTTTATATTTTTATCGTTAAGTTCACATTATTTTACATCTAAAACACGTCTTTACAATACATTTTGGTGAATACAAAAAATAGAAAAAAAATTTGGTAAAAAATGGTGATAATTCCGCTAAATATCGTTGAAAGTCATATGTATTGAACTAATCATACTTTTTATATTTTTATCGTTAAGTTCACAATATTTTACATCTAAAACACGTATTTACAATACATTTGGGTGAATACAAAAAATAGAAAAAAAATTTGGTAAAAAATGGTGATAATTCCGCTAAATATCGTTTAAAGTCATTTGTATTGAACTAATCATACTTTTTATATTTTTATCATTAAGTTCACATTATTTTACATCTAAAACACGTATTTACAATACATTTGGGAGAATACAAAAAATAGAAAATAAATTTGGGAAAAAATTGGGTAAAAAATGGTGATAATTCCGCTAAATATCGATTAAAGACATTTGAATTGAACTAATCATACTTTTTATATTTTTATCGTTAAGTTCACATAATTTTACATCTAAAACACGTCTTTACAATACATTTGGGTGAATATAAAAGGTCGTAAAAAAATTTTGAAATACGGGCGATGAATCCGCTAAATATCGTCTTAAGTCATTTCTATTAAACTAATCATACTTTTTATATTTTTAACGTTAAGTTCACATTATTTTACATCTAAAACACGTGTTTACAATACATTTGGGTGAATACAAAAAATAGAAAAAAAATTTGGTAAAAAATGGTGATAATTCCTCTAAATATCGTTTAAAGTCATTTGTATTGAACTAATCATACTTTTTATATTTTTATCGTTAAGTTCACATATTTTAACATCTAAAACACGTCTTAACAATACATTTGGGTGAATATAAAAGGTCGTAAAAAAATTTTGAAATACAGTTGATGAATCCGCTAAATATCGTCTTAAGTCTTTTCTATTAAACTAATCATACTTTTTATATTTTTAACGTTAAGTTCACATTATTTTACATCTAAAACACGAGTTTACAATACATTTGGGTGAAAATAAAAGGTCGTAAAAAAATTTGGTAAAAAATGGTGATAATTCCTCTAAATATCGTTTAAAGTCATTTGTATTGAACTAATCATACTTTTTATATTTTTATCGTTAAGTTCACATATTTTAACATCTAAAACACGTCTTTACAATACATTTGGGTGAATATAAAAGGTCGTAAAAAAATTTGAGAGAAAAATTTGGTAAAAAATGGTGATAATTTCGCTAAATATCGATTAAAGTCATTTGTATTGAACTAATCATACTTTTTATATTTTTATCGTTAATTTCACATTATTTTACATCTAAAACACGTATTTACAATACATTTGGGTGAATATAAAAGGTCGTAAAAAAATTTTGAAATACGGGTGATGAATCCGCTAAATATCGTCTTAAGTCATTTCTATTAAACTAATCATACTTTTTATATTTTTAACGTTCAGTTCACATTATTTTACATCTAAAACACGTCTTTACAATACATTTGGGTGAATATAAAAGGTCGTAAAAAAATTTTGAAATACGGGTGATGAATCCGCTAAATATCGTCTTAAGTCATTTCTATTAAACTAATCATACTTTTTATATTTTTAACGTTAAGTTCACATTATTTTACATCTAAAACACGTGTTTACAATACATTTGGGTGAATATAGAAGGTCGTAAAAAAATTTTGAAATACAGGTGATGAATCCGCTAAATATCGTCTTAAGTCATTTCTATTAAACTAATCATACTTTTTATATTTTTAACGTTAAGTTCACATTATTTTACATCTAAAACACGTGTTTACAATACATTTGGGTGAATACAAAAAATAGAAAAAAAAATTGGGAAAAAATTTGGTAATAAATGGTGATAATTTCGCTAAATATCGATGAAAGTCATTTGTATTGAACTAATCATACTTTTTATATTTTTATCGTTAAGTTCACATTATTTTACATCTAAAACACGTCTTTACAATACATTTTGGTGAATACAAAAAATAGAAAAAAAATTTGGTAAAAAATGGTGATAATTCCGCTAAATATCGATTAAAGACATTTGTATTGAACTAATCATACTTTTTATATTTTTATCGTTAAGTTCACATAATTTTACATCTAAAACACGTCTTTACAATACATTTGGGTGAATATAAAAGGTCGTAAAAAAATTTTGAAATACGGGCGATGAATCCGCTAAATATCGTCTTAAGTCATTTCTATTAAACTAATCATACTTTTTATATTTTTAACGTTAAGTTCACATTATTTTACATCTAAAACACGTGTTTACAATACATTTGGGTGAATACAAAAAATAGAAAATAAATTTGGTAAAAAATGGTGATAATTCCTCTAAATATCGTTTAAAGTCATTTGTATTGAACTAATCATACTTTTTATATTTTTAACGTTAAGTTCACATTATTTTACTTCTAAAACACGTCTTTACAATACATTTGGGTGAATATAAAAGGTCGTAAAAAAATTTTGAAATACGGGTGATGAATCCGCTAAATATCGTCTTAAGTCATTTCTATTAAACTAATCATACTTTTTATATTTTTAACGTTAAGTTCACATTATTTTACATCTAAAACACGTGTTTACAATATATTTGGGTGAATATAGAAGGTCGTAAAAAAATTTTGAAATACAGGTGATGAATCCGCTAAATATCGTCTTAAGTCATTTCTATTAAACTAATCATACTTTTTATATTTTTAACGTTAAGTTCACATTATTTTACATCTAAAACACGTGTTTACAATACATTTGGGTGAATACAAAAAATAGAAAAAAAAATTGGGAAAAAATTTGGTAATAAATGGTGATAATTTCGCTAAATATCGATGAAAGTCATTTGTATTGAACTAATCATACTTTTTATATTTTTATCGTTAAGTTCACATTATTTTACATCTAAAACACGTCTTTACAATACATTTTGGTGAATACAAAAAATAGAAAAAAAATTTGGTAAAAAATGGTGATAATTCCGCTAAATATCGTTGAAAGTCATATGTATTGAACTAATCATACTTTTTATATTTTTATCGTTAAGTTCACAATATTTTACATCTAAAACACGTATTTACAATACATTTGGGTGAATACAAAAAATAGAAAAAAAATTTGGTAAAAAATGGTGATAATTCCGCTAAATATCGTTTAAAGTCATTTGTATTGAACTAATCATACTTTTTATATTTTTATCATTAAGTTCACATTATTTTACATCTAAAACACGTATTTACAATACATTTGGGAGAATACAAAAAATAGAAAATAAATTTGGGAAAAAATTGGGTAAAAAATGGTGATAATTCCGCTAAATATCGATTAAAGACATTTGAATTGAACTAATCATACTTTTTATATTTTTATCGTTAAGTTCACATAATTTTACATCTAAAACACGTCTTTACAATACATTTGGGTGAATATAAAAGGTCGTAAAAAAATTTTGAAATACGGGCGATGAATCCGCTAAATATCGTCTTAAGTCATTTCTATTAAACTAATCATACTTTTTATATTTTTAACGTTAAGTTCACATTATTTTACATCTAAAACACGTGTTTACAATACATTTGGGTGAATACAAAAAATAGAAAAAAAATTTGGTAAAAAATGGTGATAATTCCTCTAAATATCGTTTAAAGTCATTTGTATTGAACTAATCATACTTTTTATATTTTTATCGTTAAGTTCACATATTTTAACATCTAAAACACGTCTTAACAATACATTTGGGTGAATATAAAAGGTCGTAAAAAAATTTTGAAATACAGTTGATGAATCCGCTAAATATCGTCTTAAGTCTTTTCTATTAAACTAATCATACTTTTTATATTTTTAACGTTAAGTTCACATTATTTTACATCTAAAACACGTCTTTACAATACATTTGGGTGAATATAAAAGGTCGTAAAAAAATTTTGAAATACAGGTGATGAATCCGCTAAATATCGTCTTAAGTCATTTCTATTAAACTAATCATACTTTTTATATTTTTAACGTTAAGTTCACATTATTTTACTTCTAAAACACGTCTTTACAATACATTTGGGTGAATATAAAAGGTCGTAAAAAAATTTTGAAATACGGGTGATGAATCCGCTAAATATCGTCTTAAGTCATTTCTATTAAACTAATCATACTTTTTATATTTTTAACGTTAAGTTCACATTATTTTACATCTAAAACACGTGTTTACAATACATTTGGGTGAATATAGAAGGTCGTAAAAAAATTTTGAAATACAGGTGATGAATCCGCTAAATATCGTCTTAAGTCATTTCTATTAAACTAATCATACTTTTTATATTTTTAACGTTAAGTTCATATTATTTTACATCTAAAACACGTGTTTACAATACATTTGGGTGAATACAAAAAATAGAAAAAAAAATTGGGAAAAAATTTGGTAATAAATGGTGATAATTTCGCTAAATATCGATGAAAGTCATTTGTATTGAACTAATCATACTTTTTATATTTTTATCGTTAAGTTCACATTATTTTACATCTAAAACACGTCTTTACAATACATTTTGGTGAATACAAAAAATAGAAAAAAAATTTGGTAAAAAATGGTGATAATTCCGCTAAATATCGTTGAAAGTCATATGTATTGAACTAATCATACTTTTTATATTTTTATCGTTAAGTTCACAATATTTTACATCTAAAACACGTATTTACAATACATTTGGGTGAATACAAAAAATAGAAAAAAAATTTGGGAAAAAATTGGGTAAAAAATGGTGATAATACCGCTAAATATCGTTTAAAGACATTTGTATTGAACTAATCATACTTTTTATATTTTTATCGTTAAGTTCACATAATTTTACATCTAAAACACGTCTTTACAATACATTTGGGTGAATATAAAAGGTCGTAAAAAATTTTGAAATACGGGTGATGAATCCGCTAAATATCGTCTTAAGTCATTTCTATTAAACTAATCATACTTTTTATATTTTTAACGTTAAGTTCACATTATTTTACATCTAAAACACGTGTTTACAATACATTTGGGTGAATACAAAAAATAGAAAAAAAATTTGGTAAAAAATGGTGATAATTCCGCTAAATATCGATTAAAGACATTTGTATTGAACTAATCATACTTTTTATATTTTTAACGTTAAGTTCACATTATTTTACATCTAAAACACGTCTTTACAATACATTTGGGTGAATATAAAAGGTCGTAAAAAAATTTTGAAATACAGGTGATGGATCCGCTAAATATCGTCCTAAGTCATTTCTATTAAACTAATCATACTTTTTATATTTTTATCGTTAAGTTCACATAATTTTACATCTAAAACACGTCTTTACAATACATTTGGGTGAATAAAAAAAGGTCGTAAAAAAATTTTGAAATACAGGTGATGAATCCGCTAAATATCGTCTTAAGTCATTTCTATTAAACTAATCATACTTTTTATATTTTTAACGTTAAGTTCCCATTATTTTACATCTAAAACACGTGTTTACAATACATTTGGGTGAATACAAAAAATAGAAAAAAAATTTGGGAGAAAAATTTGGTAAAAAATGGTGATAATTTCGCTAAATATCGATTAAAGTCATTTGTATTGAACTAATCATACTTTTTATATTTTTATCGTTAATTTCACATTATTTTACATCTAAAACACGTATTTACAATACATTTGGGTGAATATAAAAGGTCGTAAAAAAATTTTGAAATACGGGTGATGAATCCGCTAAATATCGTCTTAAGTCATTTCTATTAAACTAATCATACTTTTTATATTTTTAATGTTCAGTTCACATTATTTTACATCTAAAACACGTCTTTACAATACATTTGGGTGAATATAAAAGGTCGTAAAAAGATTTTGAAATACAGGTGATGAATCCGCTAAATATCGTCCTAAGTCATTTCTATTAAACTAATCATACTTTTTATATTTTTATCGTTAAGTTCACATAATTTTACATCTAAAACACGTCTTTACAATACATTTGGGTGAATATAAAAGGTCGTAAAAAAATTTTGAAATACAGGTGATGAATCCGCTAAATATCGTCTTAAGTCATTTCTATTAAACTAATCATACTTTTTATATTTTTAACGTTAAGTTCACATTATTTTACATCTAAAACACGAGTTTACAATACATTTGGGTGAAAATAAAAGGTCGTAAAAAAATTTGGTAAAAAATGGTGATAATTCCTCTAAATATCGTTTAAAGTCATTTGTATTGAACTAATCATACTTTTTATATTTTTATCGTTAAGTTCACATATTTTAACATCTAAAACACGTCTTTACAATACATTTGGGTGAATATAAAAGGTCGTAAAAAAATTTGAGAGAAAAATTTGGTAAAAAATGGTGATAATTTCGCTAAATATCGATTAAAGTCATTTGTATTGAACTAATCATACTTTTTATATTTTTATCGTTAATTTCACATTATTTTACATCTAAAACACGTATTTACAATACATTTGGGTGAATATAAAAGGTCGTAAAAAAATTTTGAAATACGGGTGATGAATCCGCTAAATATCGTCTTAAGTCATTTCTATTAAACTAATCATACTTTTTATATTTTTAACGTTCAGTTCACATTATTTTACATCTAAAACACGTCTTTACAATACATTTGGGTGAATATAAAAGGTCGTAAAAAAATTTTGAAATACGGGTGATGAATCCGCTAAATATCGTCTTAAGTCATTTCTATTAAACTAATCATACTTTTTATATTTTTAACGTTAAGTTCACATTATTTTACATCTAAAACACGTGTTTACAATACATTTGGGTGAATATAGAAGGTCGTAAAAAAATTTTGAAATACAGGTGATGAATCCGCTAAATATCGTCTTAAGTCATTTCTATTAAACTAATCATACTTTTTATATTTTTAACGTTAAGTTCACATTATTTTACATCTAAAACACGTGTTTACAATACATTTGGGTGAATACAAAAAATAGAAAAAAAAATTGGGAAAAAATTTGGTAATAAATGGTGATAATTTCACTAAATATCGATGAAAGTCATTTGTATTGAACTAATCATACTTTTTATATTTTTATCGTTAAGTTCACATTATTTTACATCTAAAACACGTCTTTACAATACATTTTGGTGAATACAAAAAATAGAAAAAAAATTTGGTAAAAAATGGTGATAATTCCGCTAAATATCGTTGAAAGTCATATGTATTGAACTAATCATACTTTTTATATTTTTAACGTTAAGTTCACATTATTTTACATCTAAAACACGTCTTTACAATACATTTGGGTGAATATAAAAGGTCGTAAAAAAATTTTGAAATACAGGTGATGGATCCGCTAAATATCGTCCTAAGTCATTTCTATTAAACTAATCATACTTTTTATATTTTTATCGTTAAGTTCACATAATTTTACATCTAAAACACGTCTTTACAATACATTTGGGTGAATAAAAAAAGGTCGTAAAAAAATTTTGAAATACAGGTGATGAATCCGCTAAATATCGTCTTAAGTCATTTCTATTAAACTAATCATACTTTTTATATTTTTAACGTTAAGTTCCCATTATTTTACATCTAAAACACGTGTTTACAATACATTTGGGTGAATACAAAAAATAGAAAAAAAATTTGGGAGAAAAATTTGGTAAAAAATGGTGATAATTTCGCTAAATATCGATTAAAGTCATTTGTATTGAACTAATCATACTTTTTATATTTTTATCGTTAATTTCACATTATTTTACATCTAAAACACGTATTTACAATACATTTGGGTGAATATAAAAGGTCGTAAAAAAATTTTGAAATACGGGTGATGAATCCGCTAAATATCGTCTTAAGTCATTTCTATTAAACTAATCATACTTTATATATTTTTAATGTTCAGTTCACATTATTTTACATCTAAAACACGTCTTTACAATACATTTGGGTGAATATAAAAGGTCGTAAAAAGATTTTGAAATACAGGTGATGAATCCGCTAAATATCGTCCTAAGTCATTTCTATTAAACTAATCATACTTTTTATATTTTTATCGTTAAGTTCACATTATTTTACATCTAAAACACGTCTTTACAATACATTTGGGTGAATATAAAAGGTCGTAAAAAAATTTTGAAATACAGGTGATGAATCCGCTAAATATCGTCTTAAGTCATTTCTATTAAACTAATCATACTTTTTATATTTTTAACGTTAAGTTCACATTATTTTACATCTAAAACACGAGTTTACAATACATTTGGGTGAAAATAAAAGGTCGTAAAAAAATTTGGTAAAAAATGGTGATAATTCCTCTAAATATCGTTTAAAGTCATTTGTATTGAACTAATCATACTTTTTATATTTTTATCGTTAAGTTCACATATTTTAACATCTAAAACACGTCTTTACAATACATTTGGGTGAATATAAAAGGTCGTAAAAAAATTTGAGAGAAAAATTTGGTAAAAAATGGTGATAATTTCGCTAAATATCGATTAAAGTCATTTGTATTGAACTAATCATACTTTTTATATTTTTATCGTTAATTTCACATTATTTTACATCTAAAACACGTATTTACAATACATTTGGGTGAATATAAAAGGTCGTAAAAAAATTTTGAAATACGGGTGATGAATCCGCTAAATATCGTCTTAAGTCATTTCTATTAAACTAATCATACTTTTTATATTTTTAACGTTCAGTTCACATTATTTTACATCTAAAACACGTCTTTACAATACATTTGGGTGAATATAAAAGGTCGTAAAAAAATTTTGAAATACGGGTGATGAATCCGCTAAATATCGTCTTAAGTCATTTCTATTAAACTAATCATACTTTTTATATTTTTAACGTTAAGTTCACATTATTTTACATCTAAAACACGTGTTTACAATACATTTGGGTGAATATAGAAGGTCGTAAAAAAATTTTGAAATACAGGTGATGAATCCGCTAAATATCGTCTTAAGTCATTTCTATTAAACTAATCATACTTTTTATATTTTTAACGTTAAGTTCACATTATTTTACATCTAAAACACGTGTTTACAATACATTTGGGTGAATACAAAAAATAGAAAAAAAAATTGGGAAAAAATTTGGTAATAAATGGTGATAATTTCACTAAATATCGATGAAAGTCATTTGTATTGAACTAATCATACTTTTTATATTTTTATCGTTAAGTTCACATTATTTTACATCTAAAACACGTCTTTACAATACATTTTGGTGAATACAAAAAATAGAAAAAAAATTTGGTAAAAAATGGTGATAATTCCGCTAAATATCGTCTTAAGTCATTTCTATTAAACTAATCATACTTTTTATATTTTTAACGTTAAGTTCACATTATTTTACATCTAAAACACGTCTTTACAATACATTTGGATGAATATAAAAGGTCGTAAAAAGATTTTGAAATACAGGTGATGAATCCGCTAAATATCGTCCTAAGTCATTTCTATTAAACTAATCATACTTTTTATATTTTTATCGTTAAGTTCACATAATTTTACATCTAAAACACGTCTTTACAATACATTTGGGTGAATATAAAAGGTCGTAAAAACATTTTGAAATACAGGTGATGAATCCGCTAAATATCGTCTTAAGTCATTTCTATTAAACTAATCATACTTTTTATATTTTTAACGTTAAGTTCACATTATTTTACATCTAAAACACGTGTTTACAATACATTTGGGTGAATACAAAAAATAGAAAAAAAATTTGGTAAAAAATGGTGATAATTCCGCTAAATATCGTTTAAAGTCATTTGTATTGAACTAATCATACTTTTTATATTTTTATCGTTAAGTTCACATTATTTTACATCTAAAACACGTCTTTACAATACATTTGGGTGAATATAAAAGGTCGTAAAAAAATTTTGAAATACAGGTGATGAATCCGCTAAATATCGTCTTAAGTCATTTCTATTAAACTAATCATACTTTTTATATTTTTAACGTTAAGTTCACATTATTTTACATCTAAAACACGAGTTTACAATACATTTGGGTGAAAATAAAAGGTCGTAAAAAAATTTGGTAAAAAATGGTGATAATTCCTCTAAATATCGTTTAATGTCATTTGTATTGAACTAATCATACTTTTTATATTTTTATCGTTAAGTTCACATATTTTAACATCTAAAACACGTCTTTACAATACATTTGGGTGAATATAAAAGGTCGTAAAAAAATTTGAGAGAAAAATTTGGTAAAAAATGGTGATAATTTCGCTAAATATCGATTAAAGTCATTTGTATTGAACTAATCATACTTTTTATATTTTTATCGTTAATTTCACATTATTTTACATCTAAAACACGTATTTACAATACATTTGGGTGAATATAAAAGGTCGTAAAAAAATTTTGAAATACGGGTGATGAATCCGCTAAATATCGTCTTAAGTCATTTCTATTAAACTAATCATACTTTTTATATTTTTAACGTTCAGTTCACATTATTTTACATCTAAAACACGTCTTTACAATACATTTGGGTGAATATAAAAGGTCGTAAAAAAATTTTGAAATATGGGTGATGAATCCGCTAAATATCGTCTTAAGTCATTTCTATTAAACTAATCATACTTTTTATATTTTTAACGTTAAGTTCACATTATTTTACATCTAAAACACGTGTTTACAATACATTTGGGTGAATATAGAAGGTCGTAAAAAAATTTTGAAATACAGGTGATGAATCCGCTAAATATCGTCTTAAGTCATTTCTATTAAACTAATCATACTTTTTATATTTTTAACGTTAAGTTCACATTATTTTACATCTAAAACACGTGTTTACAATACATTTGGGTGAATACAAAAAATAGAAAAAAAAATTGGGAAAAAATTTGGTAATAAATGGTGATAATTTCGCTAAATATCGATGAAAGTCATTTGTATTGAACTAATCATACTTTTTATATTTTTATCGTTAAGTTCACATTATTTTACATCTAAAACACGTCTTTACAATACATTTTGGTGAATACAAAAAATAGAAAAAAAATTTGGTAAAAAATGGTGATAATTCCGCTAAATATCGTTGAAAGTCATATGTATTGAACTAATCATACTTTTTATATTTTTATCGTTAAGTTCACAATATTTTACATCTAAAACACGTATTTACAATACATTTGGGTGAATACAAAAAATAGAAAAAAAATTTGGGAAAAAATTGGGTAAAAAATGGTGATAATACCGCTAAATATCGTTTAAAGACATTTGTATTGAACTAATCATACTTTTTATATTTTTATCGTTAAGTTCACATAATTTTACATCTAAAACACGTCTTTACAATACATTTGGGTGAATATAAAAGGTCGTAAAAAAATTTTGAAATACGGGTGATGAATCCGCTAAATATCGTCTTAAGTCATTTCTATTGAACTAATCATACTTTTTATATTTTTAACGTTAAGTTCACATTATTTTACATCTAAACACGTCTTTACAATACATTTGGGTGAATATAAAAGGTCTTAAAAAAATTTTGAAATACAGGTGATGAATCCGCTAAATATCGTCTTAAGTCATTTCTATTAAACTAATCATACTTTTTATATTTTTAACGTTAAGTTCACATTATTTTACATCTAAAATACGTCTTTACAATACATTTGGGTGAATATAAAAGGTCGTAAAAAGATTTTGAAATACAGGTGATGAATCCGCTAAATATCGTCCTAAGTCATTTCTATTAAACTAATCATACTTTTTATATTTTTATCGTTAAGTTCACATAATTTTACATCTAAAACACGTCTTTACAATACATTTGGGTGAATATAAAAGGTCGTAAAAACATTTTGAAATACAGGTGATGAATCCGCTAAATATCGTCTTAAGTCATTTCTATTAAACTAATCATACTTTTTATATTTTTAACGTTAAGTTCACATTATTTTACATCTAAAACACGTGTTTACAATACATTTGGGTGAATACAAAAAATAGAAAAAAAATTTGGTAAAAAATGGTGATAATTCCGCTAAATATCGTTTAAAGTCATTTGTATTGAACTAATCATACTTTTTATATTTTTATCGTTAAGTTCACATTATTTTACATCTAAAACACGTCTTTACAATACATTTGGGTGAATATAAAAGGTCGTAAAAAAATTTTGAAATACAGGTGATGAATCCGCTAAATATCGTCTTAAGTCATTTCTATTAAACTAATCATACTTTTTATATTTTTAACGTTAAGTTCACATTATTTTACATCTAAAACACGAGTTTACAATACATTTGGGTGAAAATAAAAGGTCGTAAAAAAATTTGGTAAAAAATGGTGATAATTCCTCTAAATATCGTTTAATGTCATTTGTATTGAACTAATCATACTTTTTATATTTTTATCGTTAAGTTCACATATTTTAACATCTAAAACACGTCTTTACAATACATTTGGGTGAATATAAAAGGTCGTAAAAAAATTTGAGAGAAAAATTTGGTAAAAAATGGTGATAATTTCGCTAAATATCGATTAAAGTCATTTGTATTGAACTAATCATACTTTTTATATTTTTATCGTTAATTTCACATTATTTTACATCTAAAACACGTATTTACAATACATTTGGGTGAATATAAAAGGTCGTAAAAAAATTTTGAAATACGGGTGATGAATCCGCTAAATATCGTCTTAAGTCATTTCTATTAAACTAATCATACTTTTTATATTTTTAACGTTCAGTTCACATTATTTTCCATCTAAAACACGTCTTTACAATACATTTGGGTGAATATAAAAGGTCGTAAAAAAATTTTGAAATACGGGTGATGAATCCGCTAAATATCGTCTTAAGTCATTTCTATTAAACTAATCATACTTTTTATATTTTTAACGTTAAGTTCACATTATTTTACATCTAAAACACGTGTTTACAATACATTTGGGTGAATATAGAAGGTCGTAAAAAAATTTTGAAATACAGGTGATGAATCCGCTAAATATCGTCTTAAGTCATTTCTATTAAACTAATCATACTTTTTATATTTTTAACGTTAAGTTCACATTATTTTACATCTAAAACACGTGTTTACAATACATTTGGGTGAATACAAAAAATAGAAAAAAAAATTGGGAAAAAATTTGGTAATAAATGGTGATAATTTCGCTAAATATCGATGAAAGTCATTTGTATTGAACTAATCATACTTTTTATATTTTTATCGTTAAGTTCACATTATTTTACATCTAAAACACGTCTTTACAATACATTTTGGTGAATACAAAAAATAGAAAAAAAATTTGGTAAAAAATGGTGATAATTCCGCTAAATATCGTTGAAAGTCATATGTATTGAACTAATCATACTTTTTATATTTTTATCGTTAAGTTCACAATATTTTACATCTAAAACACGTATTTACAATACATTTGGGAGAATACAAAAAATAGAAAAAAAATTTGGGAAAAAATTGGGTAAAAAATGGTGATAATACCGCTAAATATCGTTTAAAGACATTTGTATTGAACTAATCATACTTTTTATATTTTTATCGTTAAGTTCACATAATTTTACATCTAAAACACGTCTTTACAATACATTTGGGTGAATATAAAAGGTCGTAAAAAAATTTTGAAATACGGGTGATGAATCCGCTAAATATCGTCTTAAGTCATTTCTATTGAACTAATCATACTTTTTATATTTTTAACGTTAAGTTCACATTATTTTACATCTAAACACGTCTTTACAATACATTTGGGTGAATATAAAAGGTCGTAAAAAGATTTTGAAATACAGGTGATGAATCCGCTAAATATCGTCCTAAGTCATTTCTATTAAACTAATCATACTTTTTATATTTTTATCGTTAAGTTCACATAATTTTACATCTAAAACACGTCTTTACAATACATTTGGGTGAATATAAAAGGTCGTAAAAAAATTTTGAAATACAGGTGATGAATCCGCTAAATATCGTCTTAAGTCATTTCTATTAAACTAATCATACTTTTTATATTTTTAACGTTAAGTTCACATTATTTTACATCTAAAACACGTGTTTACAATACATTTGGGTGAATACAAAAAATAGAAAAAAAATTTGGTAAAAAATGGTGATAATTCCGCTAAATATCGTTTAAAGTCATTTGTATTGAACTAATCATACTTTTTATATTTTTATCGTTAAGTTCACATTATTTTACATCTAAAACACGTCTTTACAATACATTTGGGTGAATATAAAAGGTCGTAAAAAAATTTTGAAATACAGGTGATGAATCCGCTAAATATCGTCTTAAGTCATTTCTATTAAACTAATCATACTTTTTATATTTTTAACGTTAAGTTCACATTATTTTACATCTAAAACACGTCTTTACAATACATTTGGGTGAATATAAAAGGTCGTAAAAAAATTTGAGAGAAAAATTTGGTAAAAAATGGTGATAATTTCGCTAAATATCGATTAAAGTCATTTGTATTGAACTAATCATACTTTTTATATTTTTATCGTTAATTTCACATTATTTTACATCTAAAACACGTATTTACAATACATTTGGGTGAATATAAAAGGTCGTAAAAAAATTTTGAAATACAGGTGATGAATCCGCTAAATATCGTCTTAAGTCATTTCTATTAAACTAATCATACTTTTTATATTTTTAACGTTAAGTTCACATTATTTTACATCTAAAACACGTGTTTACAATACATTTGGGTGAATACAAAAAATAGAAAAAAAATTTGGTAAAAAATGGTGATAATTCCGCTAAATATCGTTTAAAGTCATTTGTATTGAACTAATCATACTTTTTATATTTTTATCATTAAGTTCACATTATTTTACATCTAAAACACGTCTTTACAATACATTTGGGTGAATATAAAAGGTCGTAAAAAAATTTTGAAATACAGGTGATGAATCCGCTAAATATCGTCTTAAGTCATTTCTATTAAACTAATCATACTTTTTATATTTTTAACGTTAAGTTCACATTATTTTACATCTAAAACACGAGTTTACAATACATTTGGGTGAAAATAAAAGGTCGTAAAAAAATTTGGTAAAAAATGGTGATAATTCCTCTAAATATCGTTTAAAGTCATTTGTATTGAACTAATCATACTTTTTATATTTTTATCGTTAAGTTCACATATTTTAACATCTAAAACACGTCTTTACAATACATTTGGGTGAATATAAAAGGTCGTAAAAAAATTTGAGAGAAAAATTTGGTAAAAAATGGTGATAATTTCGCTAAATATCGATTAAAGTCATTTGTATTGAACTAATCATACTTTTTATATTTTTATCGTTAATTTCACATTATTTTACATCTAAAACACGTATTTACAATACATTTGGGTGAATATAAAAGGTCGTAAAAAAATTTTGAAATACGGGTGATGAATCCGCTAAATATCGTCTTAAGTCATTTCTATTAAACTAATCATACTTTTTATATTTTTAACGTTCAGTTCACATTATTTTACATCTAAAACACGTCTTTACAATACATTTGGGTGAATATAAAAGGTCGTAAAAAAATTTTGAAATACGGGTGATGAATCCGCTAAATATCGTCTTAAGTCATTTCTATTAAACTAATCATACTTTTTATATTTTTAACGTTAAGTTCACATTATTTTACATCTAAAACACGTGTTTACAATACATTTGGGTGAATATAGAAGGTCGTAAAAAAATTTTGAAATACAGGTGATGAATCCGCTAAATATCGTCTTAAGTCATTTCTATTAAACTAATCATACTTTTTATATTTTTAACGTTAAGTTCACATTATTTTACATCTAAAACACGTGTTTACAATACATTTGGGTGAATACAAAAAATAGAAAAAAAAATTGGGAAAAAATTTGGTAATAAATGGTGATAATTTCGCTAAATATCGATGAAAGTCATTTGTATTGAACTAATCATACTTTTTATATTTTTATCGTTAAGTTCACATTATTTTACATCTAAAACACGTCTTTACAATACATTTTGGTGAATACAAAAAATAGAAAAAAAATTTGGTAAAAAATGGTGATAATTCCGCTAAATATCGTTGAAAGTCATATGTATTGAACTAATCATACTTTTTATATTTTTATCGTTAAGTTCACAATATTTTACATCTAAAACACGTATTTACAATACATTTGGGTGAATACAAAAAATAGAAAAAAAATTTGGGAAAAAATTGGGTAAAAAATGGTGATAATACCGCTAAATATCGTTTAAAGACATTTGTATTGAACTAATCATACTTTTTATATTTTTATCGTTAAGTTCACATAATTTTACATCTAAAACACGTCTTTACAATACATTTGGGTGAATATAAAAGGTCGTAAATAAATTTTGAAATACGGGTGATGAATCCGCTAAATATCGTCTTAAGTCATTTCTATTGAACTAATCATACTTTTTATATTTTTAACGTTAAGTTCACATTATTTTACATCTAAACACGTCTTTACAATACATTTGGGTGAATATAAAAGGTCGTAAAAAAATTTTGAAATACAGGTGATGGATCCGCTAAATATCGTCCTAAGTCATTTCTATTAAACTAATCATACTTTTTATATTTTTATCGTTAAGTTCACATAATTTTACATCTAAAACACGTCTTTACAATACATTTGGGTGAATAAAAAAAGGTCGTAAAAAAATTTTGAAATACAGGTGATGAATCCGCTAAATATCGTCTTAAGTCATTTCTATTAAACTAATCATACTTTTTATATTTTTAACGTTAAGTTCACATTATT
The DNA here is from genome assembly GCF_037042655.1 of Diuraphis noxia. Lineage (NCBI taxonomy): Eukaryota > Metazoa > Arthropoda > Insecta > Hemiptera > Aphididae > Diuraphis > Diuraphis noxia. Next base: position 109,338,253 of record NW_028301711.1, read on the forward strand.
TTACATCTAAAACACGTGTTTACAATACATTTGGGTGAATACAAAAAATAGAAAAAAAATTTGGGAGAAAAATTTGGTAAAAAATGGTGATAATTTCGCTAAATATCGATTAAAGTCATTTGTATTGAACTAATCATAATTTTTATATTTTTATCGTTAATTTCACATTATTTTACATCTAAAACACGTATTTACAATACATTTGGGTGAATATAAAAGGTCGTAAAAAAATTTTGAAATACAGGTGATGGATCCGCTAAATATCGTCCTAAGTCATTTCTATTAAACTAATCATACTTTTTATATTTTTATCGTTAAGTTCACATAATTTTACATCTAAAACACGTCTTTACAATACATTTGGGTGAATATAAAAGGTCGTAAAAAAATTTTGAAATACAGGTGATGGATCCGCTAAATATCGTCCTAAGTCATTTCTATTAAACTAATCATACTTTTTATATTTTTATCGTTAAGTTCACATAATTTTACATCTAAAACACGTCTTTACAATACATTTGGGTGAATAAAAAAAGGTCGTAAAAAAATTTTGAAATACAGGTGATGAATCCGCTAAATATCGTCTTAAGTCATTTCTATTAAACTAATCATACTTTTTATATATTTAACGTTAAGTTCACATTATTTTACATCTAAAACACGTGTTTACAATACATTTGGGTGAATACAAAAAATAGAAAAAAAATTTGGGAGAAAAATTTGGTAAAAAATGGTGATAATTTCGCTAAATATCGATTAAAGTCATTTGTATTGAACTAATCATACTTTTTATATTTTTATCGTTAATTTCACATTATTTTACATCTAAAACACGTATTTACAATACATTTGGGTGAATATAAAAGGTCGTAAAAAAATTTTGAAATACGGGTGATGAATCCGCTAAATATCGTCTTAAGTCATTTCTATTAAACTAATCATACTTTTTATATTTTTAATGTTCAGTTCACATTATTTTACATCTAAAACACGTGTTTACAATACATTTGGATGAATACAAAAAATAGAAAAAAAAATTTGGGAAAAAATTTGGTAAAAAATGGTGATAATTCCGCTAAATATCGTTTAAAGTCATTTGTATTGAACTAATCATACTTTTTTTATTTTTATCGTTAAGTTCACATATTTTAACATCTAAAACACGTCTTTACAATACATTTGGGTGAATATAAAAGGTCTTAAAAAAATTTTGAAATACAGGTGATGAATCCGCTAAATATCGTCTTAAGTCATTTCTATTAAACTAATCATACTTTTTATATTTTTAACGTTAAGTTCACATTATTTTACATCTAAAACACGTCTTTACAATACATTTGGGTGAATATAAAAGGTCGTAAAAAGATTTTGAAATACAGGTGATGAATCCGCTAAATATCGTCCTAAGTCATTTCTATTAAACTAATCATACTTTTTATATTTTTATCGTTAAGTTCACATAATTTTACATCTAAAACACGTCTTTACAATACATTTGGGTGAATATAAAAGGTCGTAAAAAAATTTTGAAATACAGGTGATGAATCCGCTAAATATCGTTTTAAGTCATTTCTATTAAACTAATCATACTTTTTATATTTTTAACGTTAAGTTCACATTATTTTACATCTAAAACACGTGTTTACAATACATTTGGGTGAATACAAAAAATAGAAAAAAAATTTGGTAAAAAATGGTGATAATTCCGCTAAATATCGTTTAAAGTCATTTGTATTGAACTAATCATACTTTTTATATTTTTATCGTTAAGTTCACATTATTTTACATCTAAAACACGTCTATAAAATACATTTGGGTGAATATAAAAGGTCGTAAAAAAATTTTGAAATACAGGTGATGAATCCGCTAAATATCGTCTTAAGTCATTTCTATTAAACTAATCATACTTTTTATATTTTTAACGTTAAGTTCAAATTATTTTACATCTAAAACACGAGTTTACAATACATTTGGGTGAATACAAAAAATAGAAAAAAAATTTAGTAAAAAATGGTGATAATTCCGCTAAATATCGTTTAAAGTCATTTGTATTGAACTAAACATACTTTTTATATTTTTATCGTTAAGTTCACATTATTTTACATCTAAAACACGTATTTACAATACATTTGGGTGAATACAAAAAATAGAAAAAAAATTTGGGAAAAAATTGGGTAAAAAATGGTGATAATTCCGCTAAATATCGTTTAAAGACATTTGTATTGAACTAATCATACTTTTTATATTTTTATCGTTAAGTTCACATAATTTTACATCTAAAACACGCCTTTACAATACATTTGGGTGAATATAAAAGGTCGTAAAAAAATTTTGAAATACGGGTGATGAATCCGCTAAATATCGTCTTAAGTCATTTCTATTAAACTAATCATACTTTTTATATTTTTAACGTTAAGTTCACATTATTTTACATCTAAAACACGTGTTTACAATATATTTGGGTGAATACAAAAAATAGAAAAAAAATTTGGTAAAAAATGGTGATAATTCCTCTAAATATCGTTTAAAGTCATTTGTATAGAACTAATCATACTTTTTATATTTTTATCGTTAAGTTCACATATTTTAACATCTAAAACACGTCTTTACAATACATTTGGGTAAATATAAAAGGTCGTAAAAAAATTTTGAAATACAGTTGATGAAACCGCTAAATATCGTCTTAAGTCATTTCTATTGAACTAATCATACTTTTTATATTTTTATCGTTAAGTTCACATATTTTAACATCTAAAACACGAGTTTACAATACATTTGGGTGAATACAAAAAATAGAAAAAAAATTTGGTAAAAAATGGTGATAATTCCGCTAAATATCGTTTAAAGTCATTTGTATTGAACTAATCATACTTTTTATATTTTTAACGTTCAGTTCACATTATTTTACATCTAAAACACGTGTTTACAATACATTTGAGTGAATACAAAAAATAGAAAAAAAATTTGGGAAAAAATTGGGTAAAAAATGGTGATAATTCCGCTAAATATCGTTTAAAGACATTTGTATTGAACTAATCATACTTTTTATATTTTTATCGTTAAGTTCACATATTTTAACATCTAAAACACGTCTTTACAATACATTTGGGTGAATATAAAAGGTCGTAAAAAAATTTTGAAATACAGTTGATGAATCCGCTAAATATCGTCTTAAGTCTTTTCTATTAAACTAATCATACTTTTTATATTTTTAACGTTAAGTTCACATTATTTTACATCTAAAACACGTCTTTACAATACATTTGGGTGAATACAAAAAATAGAAAAAAAATTTGGGAAAAAATTGGGTAAAAAATGGTGATAATTCCGCTAAATATCGTTTAAAGACATTTGTATTGAACTAATCATACTTTTTATATTTTTATCGTTATGTTCACATAATTTTACATCTAACACACGCCTTTACAATACATTTGGGTGAATATAAAAGGTCGTAAAAAAATTTTGAAATACGGGTGATGAATCCGCTAAATATCGTCTTAAGTCATTTCTATTAAACTAATCATACTTTTTATATTTTTAACGTTAAGTTCACATTATTTTACATCTAAAACACGTGTTTACAATACATTTGGGTGAATACAAAAAATAGAAAAAAAATTTGGTAAAAAATGGTGATAATTCCTCTAAATATCGTTTAAAGTCATTTGTATTGAACTAATCATACTTTTTATATTTTTATCGTTAAGTTCACATATTTTAACATCTAAAACACGCCTTTACAATACATTTGGGTGAATATAAAAGGTCGTAAAAAAATTTTGAAATACAGGTGATGAATCCGCTAAATATCGTCTTAAGTCATTTCTATTAAACTAATCATACTTTTTATATTTTTAACGTTAAGTTCACATTATTTTACATCTAAAACACGAGTTTACAATACATTTGGGTGAATACAAAAAATAGAAAAAAAATTTGGTAAAAAATGGTGATAATTCCGCTAAATATCGTTTAAAGTCATTTGTATTGAACTAACCATACTTTTTATATTTTTATCGTTAAGTTCACATTATTTTACATCTAAAACACGTATTTACAATACATTTGGGTGAATACAAAAAATAGAAAAAAAATTTGGGAAAAAATTGGGTAAAAAATGGTGATAATTCCGCTAAATATCGTTTAAAGACATTTGTATTGAACTAATCATACTTTTTATATTTTTATCGTTAAGTTCACATAATTTTACATCTAAAACACGTCTTTACAATACATTTGGGTGAATATAAAAGGTCGTAAAAAAATTTTGAAATACAGGTGATGAATCCGCTAAATATCGTCTTAAGTCATTTCTATTAAACTAATCATACTTTTTATATTTTTAACGTTAAGTTCACATTATTTTACATCTAAAACACGTGTTTACAATACATTTGGGTGAATACAAAAAATAGAAAAAAAATTTGGTAAAAAATGGTGATAATTCCGCTAAATATCGTTTAAAGTCATTTGTATTGAACTAATCATACTTTTTATATTTTTATCGTTATGTTCACATTATTTTACATCTAAAACACGTCTTTACAATACATTTGGGTGAATATAAAAGGTCGTAAAAAAATTTTGAAATACAGGTGATGAATCCGCTAAATATCGTCTTAGGTCATTTCTATTAAACTAATCATACTTTTTATATTTTTAACGTTAAGTTCACATTATTTTGCATCTAAAACACGTGTTTACAATACATTTGGGTGAATACAAAAAATAGAAAAAAAATTTGGTAAAAAATGGTGATAATTCCGCTAAATATCGTTTAAAGTCATTTGTATTGAACTAATCATACTTTTTATATTTTTATCGTTAAGTTCACATTATTTTACATCTAAAACACGTATTTACAATACATTTGGGTGAATACAAAAAATAGAAAAAAAATTTGGGAAAAAATTGGGTAAAAAATGGTGATAATTCCGCTAAATATCGTTTAAAGACATTTGTATTGAACTAATCATACTTTTTATATTTTTATCGTTAAGTTCACATAATTTTACATCTAAAACACGCCTTTACAATACATTTGGGTGAATATAAAAGGTCGTAAAAAAATTTTGAAATACGGGTGATGAATCCGCTAAATATCGTCTTAAGTCATTTCTATTAAACTAATCATACTTTTTATATTTTTAACGTTAAGTTCACATTATTTTACATCTAAAACACGAGTTTACAATACATTTGGGTGAATACAAAAAATAGAAAAAAAATTTGGTAAAAAATGGTGATAATTCCGCTAAATATCGTTTAAAGTCATTTGTATTGAACTAATCATACTTTTTATATTTTTATCGTTAAGTTCACATTATTTTACATCTAAAACACGTATTTACAATACATTTGGGTGAATACAAAAAATAGAAAAAAAATTTGGGAAAAAATTGGGTAAAAAATGGTGATAATTCCGCTAAATATCGTTTAAAGACATTTGTATTGAACTAATCATACTTTTTATATTTTTATCGTTAAGTTCACATAATTTTACATCTAAAACACGCCTTTACAATACATTTGGGTGAATATAAAAGGTCGTAAAAAAATTTTGAAATACGGGTGATGAATCCGCTAAATATCGTCTTAAGTCATTTCTATTAAACTAATCATACTTTTTATATTTTTAACGTTAAGTTCACATTATTTTACATCTAAAACACGTGTTTACAATACATTTGGGTGAATACAAAAAATAAAAAAAAAATTTGGTAAAAAATGGTGATAATTCCTCTAAATATCGTTTAAAGTCATTTGTATTGAACTAATCATACTTTTTATATTTTTATCGTTAAGTTCACATTATTTTACATCTAAAACACGTATTTACAATACATTTGGGTGAATACAAAAAATAGAAAAAAAATTTGGGAAAAAATTGGGTAAAAAATGGTGATAATTCCGCTAAATATCGTTTAAAGACATTTGTATTGAACTAATCATACTTTTTATATTTTTATCGTTAAGTTCACATAATTTTACATCTAAAACACGCCTTTACAATACATTTGGGTGAATATAAAAGGTCGTAAAAAAATTTTGAAATACGGGTGATGAATCCGCTAAATATCGTCTTAAGTCATTTCTATTAAACTAATCATACTTTTTATATTTTTAACGTTAAGTTCACATTATTTTACATCTAAAACACGTGTTTACAATACATTTGGGTGAATACAAAAAATAGAAAAAAAATTTGGTAAAAAATGGTGATAATTCCTCTAAATATCGTTTAAAGACATTTGTATTGAACTAATCATACTTTTTATATTTTTATCGTTAAGTTCACATAATTTTACATCTAAAACACGCCTTTACAATACATTTTGGGTGAATATAAAAGGTCGTAAAAAAATTTTGAAATACGGGTGATGAATCCGCTAAATATCGTCTTAAGTCATTTCTATTAAACTAATCATACTTTTTATATTTTTAACGTTAAGTTCACATTATTTTACATCTAAAACACGTGTTTACAATACATTTGGGTGAATACAAAAAATAGAAAAAAAAATTGGGAAAAAATTTGGTAATAAATGGTGATAATTTCGCTAAATATCGATGAAAGTCTTTTGTATTGAACTAATCATACTTTTTATATTTTTGTCGTTAAGTTCACATTATTTTACATCTAAAACACGTGTTTACAATATATTTGGGTGAATACAAAAAATAGAAAAAAAATTTGGTAAAAAATGGTGATAATTCCTCTAAATATCGTTTAAAGTCATTTGTATTGAACTAATCATACTTTTTATATTTTTATCGTTAAGTTCACATATTTTAACATCTAAAACACGTCTTTACAATACATTTGAGTGAATATAAAAGGTCGTAAAAAAATTTTGAAATACAGTTGATCAAACCGCTAAATATCGTCTTAAGTCATTTCTATTGAACTAATCATACTTTTTATATTTTTATCGTTAAGTTCACATATTTTAACATCTAAAACATGAGTTTACAATACATTTGGGTGAATACAAAAAATAGAAAAAAAATTTGGTAAAAAATGGTGATAATTCCTCTAAATATCGTTTAAAGTCATTTGTATTGAACTAATCATACTTTTTATATTTTTATCGTTAAGTTCACATATTTTAACATCTAAAACACGCCTTTACAATACATTTGGGTGAATATAAAAGGTCGTAAAAAAATTTTGAAATACAGGTGATGAATCCGCTAAATATCGTCTTAAGTCATTTCTATTAAACTAATCATACTTTTTATATTTTTAACGTTAAGTTCACATTATTTTACATCTAAAACACGAGTTTACAATACATTTGGGTGAATACAAAAAATAGAAAAAAAATTTGGTAAAAAATGGTGATAATTCCACTAAATATCGTTTAAAGTCATTTGTATTGAACTAATCATACTTTTTATATTTTTATCGTTAAGTTCACATTATTTTACATCTAAAACACGTATTTACAATACATTTGGGTGAATACAAAAAATAGAAAAAAAATTTGGGAAAAAATTGGGTAAAAAATGGTGATAATTCCGCTAAATATCGTTTAAAGACATTTGTATTGAACTAATCATACTTTTTATATTTTTATCGTTAAGTTCACATAATTTTACATCTAAAACACGTCTTTACAATACATTTGGGTGAATATAAAAGGTCGTAAAAAAATTTTGAAATACAGGTGATGAATCCGCTAAATATCGTCTTAAGTCATTTCTATTAAACTAATCATACTTTTTATATTTTTAACGGTAAGTTCACATTATTTTACATCTAAAACACGTGTTTACAATACATTTGGGTGAATACAAAAAATAGAAAAAAAATTTGGTAAAAAATGGTGATAATTCCGCTAAATATCGTTTAAAGTCATTTGTATTGAACTAATCATACTTTTTATATTTTTATCGTTAAGTTCACATTATTTTACATCTAAAACACGTCTTTACAATACATTTGGGTGAATATAAAAGGTCGTAAAAAAATTTTGAAATACAGGTGATGAATCCGCTAAATATCGTCTTAAGTCATTTCTATTAAACTAATCATACTTTTTATATTTTTAACGTTAAGTTCACATTATTTTGCATCTAAAACACGTGTTTACAATACATTTGGGTGAATACAAAAAATAGAAAAAAAATTTGGTAAAAAATGGTGATAATTCCGCTAAATATCGTTTAAAGTCATTTGTATTGAACTAATCATACTTTTTATATTTTTATCGTTAAGTTCACATTATTTTACATCTAAAACACGTATTTACAATACATTTGGGTGAATACAAAAAATAGAAAAAAAATTTGGGAAAAAATTGGGTAAAAAATGGTGATAATTCCGCTAAATATCGTTTAAAGACATTTGTATTGAACTAATCATACTTTTTATATTTTTATCGTTAAGTTCACATAATTTTACATCTAAAACACGCCTTTACAATACATTTGGGTGAATATAAAAGGTCGTAAAAAAATTTTGAAATACGGGTGATGAATCCGCTAAATATCGTCTTAAGTCATTTCTATTAAACTAATCATACTTTTTATATTTTTAACGTTAAGTTCACATTATTTTACATCTAAAACACGAGTTTACAATACATTTGGGTGAATACAAAAAATAGAAAAAAAATTTGGTAAAAAATGGTGATAATTCCGCTAAATATCGTTTAAAGTCATTTGTATTGAACTAATCATACTTTTTATATTTTTATCGTTAAGTTCACATTATTTTACATCTAAAACACGTATTTACAATACATTTGGGTGAATACAAAAAATAGAAAAAAAATTTGGGAAAAAATTGGGTAAAAAATGGTGATAATTCCGCTAAATATCGTTTAAAGACATTTGTATTGAACTAATCATACTTTTTATATTTTTATCGTTAAGTTCACATAATTTTACATCTAAAACACGTCTTTACAATACATTTGGGTGAATATAAAAGGTCGTAAAAAAATTTTGAAATACAGGTGATGAATCCGCTAAATATCGTCTTAAGTCATTTCTATTAAACTAATCATACTTTTTATATTTTTAACGTTAAGTTCACATTATTTTACATCTAAAACACGTGTTTACAATACATTTGGGTGAATACAAAAAATAGAAAAAAAATTTGGTAAAAAATGGTGATAATTCCGCTAAATATCGTTTAAAGTCATTTGTATTGAACTAATCATACTTTTTATATTTTTATCGTTAAGTTCACATTATTTTACATCTAAAACACGTCTTTACAATACATTTGGGTGAATATAAAAGGTCGTAAAAAAATTTTGAAATACAGGTGATGAATCCGCTAAATATCGTCTTAAGTCATTTCTATTAAACTAATCATACTTTTTATATTTTTAACGTTAAGTTCACATTATTTTACATCTAAAACACGTGTTTACAATACATTTGGGTGAATACAAAAAATAGAAAAAAAATTTGGTAAAAAATGGTGATAATTCCGCTAAATATCGTTTAAAGTCATTTGTATTGAACTAATCATACTTTTTATATTTTTATCGTTAAGTTCACATTATTTTACATCTAAAACACGTATTTACAATACATTTGGGTGAATACAAAAAATAGAAAAAAAATTTGGGAAAAAATTGGGTAAAAAATGGTGATAATTCCGCTAAATATCGTTTAAAGACATTTGTATTGAACTAATCATACTTTTTATATTTTTATCGTTAAGTTCACATAATTTTACATCTAAAACACGCCTTTACAATACATTTGGGTGAATATAAAAGGTCGTAAAAAAATTTTGAAATACGGGTGATGAATCCGCTAAATATCGTCTTAAGTCATTTCTATTAAACTAATCATACTTTTTATATTTTTAACGTTAAGTTCACATTATTTTACATCTAAAACACGAGTTTACAATACATTTGGGTGAATACAAAAAATAGAAAAAAAATTTGGTAAAAAATGGTGATAATTCCGCTAAATATCGTTTAAAGTCATTTGTATTGAACTAATCATACTTTTTATATTTTTATCGTTAAGTTCACATTATTTTACATCTAAAACACGTATTTACAATACATTTGGGTGAATACAAAAAATAGAAAAAAAATTTGGGAAAAAATTGGGTAAAAAATGGTGATAATTCCGCTAAATATCGTTTAAAGACATTTGTATTGAACTAATCATACTTTTTATATTTTTATCGTTAAGTTCACATAATTTTACATCTAAAACACGCCTTTACAATACATTTGGGAGAATATAAAAGGTCGTAAAAAAATTTTGAAATACGGGTGATGAATCCGCTAAATATCGTCTTAAGTCATTTCTATTAAACTAATCATACTTTTTATATTTTTAACGTTAAGTTCACATTATTTTACATCTAAAACACGTGTTTACAATACATTTGGGTGAATACAAAAAATAGAAAAAAAATTTGGTAAAAAATGGTGATAATTCCTCTAAATATCGTTTAAAGTCATTTGTATTGAACTAATCATACTTTTTATATTTTTATCGTTAAGTTCACATATTTTAACATCTAAAACACGCCTTTACAATACATTTGGGTGAATATAAAAGGTCGTAAAAAAATTTTGAAATACAGGTGATGAATCCGCTAAATATCGTCTTAAGTCATTTCTATTAAACTAATCATACATTTTATATTTTTAACGTTAAGTTCACATTATTTTACATCTAAAACACGAGTTTACAATACATTTGGGTGAATACAAAAAATAGAAAAAAAATTTGGTAAAAAATGGTGATAATTCCGCTAAATATCGTTTAAAGTCATTTGTATTGAACTAATCATACTTTTTATATTTTTATCGTTAAGTTCACATTATTTTACATCTAAAACACGTATTTACAATACATTTGGGTGAATACAAAAAATAGAAAAAAAATTTGGGAAAAAATTGGGTAAAAAATGGTGATAATTCCGCTAAATATCGTTTAAAGACATTTGTATTGAACTAATCATACTTTTTATATTTTTATCGTTAAGTTCACATAATTTTACATCTAAAACACGCCTTTACAATACATTTGGGTGAATATAAAAGGTCGTAAAAAAATTTTGAAATACGGGTGATGAATCCGCTAAATATCGTCTTAAGTCATTTCTATTAAACTAATCATACTTTTTATATTTTTAACGTTAAGTTCACATTATTTTACATCTAAAACACGAGTTTACAATACATTTGGGTGAATACAAAAAATAGAAAAAAAATTTGGTAAAAAATGGTGATAATTCCGCTAAATATCGTTTAAAGTCATTTGTATTGAACTAATCATACTTTTTATATTTTTATCGTTAAGTTCACATTATTTTACATCTAAAACACGTATTTACAATACATTTGGGTGAATACAAAAAATAGAAAAAAAATTTGGGAAAAAATTGGGTAAAAAATGGTGATAATTCCGCTAAATATCGTTTAAAGACATTTGTATTGAACTAATCATACTTTTTATATTTTTATCGTTAAGTTCACATAATTTTACATCTAAAACACGCCTTTACAATACATTTGGGAGAATATAAAAGGTCGTAAAAAAATTTTGAAATACGGGTGATGAATCCGCTAAATATCGTCTTAAGTCATTTCTATTAAACTAATCATACTTTTTATATTTTTAACGTTAAGTTCACATTATTTTACATCTAAAACACGTGTTTACAATACATTTGGGTGAATACAAAAAATAAAAAAAAAATTTGGTAAAAAATGGTGATAATTCCTCTAAATATCGTTTAAAGTCATTTGTATTGAACTAATCATACTTTTTATATTTTTATCGTTAAGTTCACATATTTTAAAATCTAAAACACGCCTTTACAATACATTTGGGTGAATATAAAAGGTCGTAAAAAAATTTTGAAATACAGGTGATGAATCCGCTAAATATCGTCTTAAGTCATTTCTATTAAACTAATCATACTTTTTATATTTTTAACGTTAAGTTCACATTATTTTACATCTAAAACACGAGTTTACAATACATTTGGGTGAATACAAAAAATAGAAAAAAAATTTGGTAAAAAATGGTGATAATTCCGCTAAATATCGTTTAAAGTCATTTGTATTGAACTAATCATACTTTTTATATTTTTATCGTTAAGTTCACATTATTTTACATCTAAAACACGTATTTACAATACATTTGGGTGAATACAAAAAATAGAAAAAAAATTTGGGAAAAAATTGGGTAAAAAATGGTGATAATTCCGCTAAATATCGTTTAAAGACATTTGTATTGAACTAATCATACTTTTTATATTTTTATCGTTAAGTTCACATAATTTTACATCTAAAACACGTCTTTACAATACATTTGGGTGAATATAAAAGGTCGTAAAAAAATTTTGAAATACAGGTGATGAATCCGCTAAATATCGTCTTAAGTCATTTCTATTAAACTAATCATACTTTTTATATTTTTAACGTTAAGTTCACATTATTTTACATCTAAAACACGTGTTTACAATACATTTGGGTGAATACAAAAAATAGAAAAAAAATTTGGTAAAAAATGGTGATAATTCCGCTAAATATCGTTTAAAGTCATTTGTATTGAACTAATCATACTTTTTATATTTTTATCGTTAAGTTCACATTATTTTACATCTAAAACACGTCTTTACAATACATTTGGGTGAATATAAAAGGTCGTAAAAAAATTTTGAAATACAGGTGATGAATCCGCTAAATATCGTCTTAAGTCATTTCTATTAAACTAATCATACTTTTTATATTTTTAACGTTAAGTTCACATTATTTTACATCTAAAACACGTGTTTACAATACATTTGGGTGAATACAAAAAATAGAAAAAAAATTTGGTAAAAAATGGTGATAATTCCGCTAAATATCGTTTAAAGTCATTTGTATTGAACTAATCATACTTTTTATATTTTTATCGTTAAGTTCACATTATTTTACATCTAAAACACGTATTTACAATACATTTGGGTGAATACAAAAAATAGAAAAAAAATTTGGGAAAAAATTGGGTAAAAAATGGTGATAATTCCGCTAAATATCGTTTAAAGACATTTGTATTGAACTAATCATACTTTTTATATTTTTATCGTTAAGTTCACATAATTTTACATCTAAAACACGCCTTTACAATACATTTGGGTGAATATAAAAGGTCGTAAAAAAATTTTGAAATACGGGTGATGAATCCGCTAAATATCGTCTTAAGTCATTTCTATTAAACTAATCATACTTTTTATATTTTTATCGTTAAGTTCACATTATTTTACATCTAAAACACGAGTTTACAATACATTTGGGTGAATACAAAAAATAGAAAAAAAATTTGGTAAAAAATGGTGATAATTCCGCTAAATATCGTTTAAAGTCATTTGTATTGAACTAATCATACTTTTTATATTTTTATCGTTAAGTTCACATTATTTTACATCTAAAACACGTATTTACAATACATTTGGGTGAATACAAAAAATAGAAAAAAAATTTGGGAAAAAATTGGGTAAAAAATGGTGATAATTCCGCTAAATATCGTTTAAAGACATTTGTATTGAACTAATCATACTTTTTATATTTTTATCGTTAAGTTCACATAATTTTACATCTAAAACACGCCTTTACAATACATTTGGGAGAATATAAAAGGTCGTAAAAAAATTTTGAAATACGGGTGATGAATCCGCTAAATATCGTCTTAAGTCATTTCTATTAAACTAATCATACTTTTTATATTTTTAACGTTAAGTTCACATTATTTTACATCTAAAACACGTGTTTACAATACATTTGGGTGAATACAAAAAATAGAAAAAAAATTTGGTAAAAAATGGTGATAATTCCTCTAAATATCGTTTAAAGTCATTTGTATTGAACTAATCATACTTTTTATATTTTTATCGTTAAGTTCACATATTTTAACATCTAAAACACGCCTTTACAATACATTTGGGTGAATATAAAAGGTCGTAAAAAAATTTTGAAATACAGGTGATGAATCCGCTAAATATCGTCTTAAGTCATTTCTATTAAACTAATCATACTTTTTATATTTTTAACGTTAAGTTCACATTATTTTACATCTAAAACACGAGTTTACAATACATTTGGGTGAATACAAAAAATAGAAAAAAAATTTGGTAAAAAATGGTGATAATTCCGCTAAATATCGTTTAAAGTCATTTGTATTGAACTAATCATACTTTTTATATTTTTATCGTTAAGTTCACATTATTTTACATCTAAAACACGTATTTACAATACATTTGGGTGAATACAAAAAATAGAAAAAAAATTTGGGAAAAAATTGGGTAAAAAATGGTGATAATTCCGCTAAATATCGTTTAAAGACATTTGTATTGAACTAATCATACTTTTTATATTTTTATCGTTAAGTTCACATAATTTTACATCTAAAACACGCCTTTACAATACATTTGGGTGAATATAAAAGGTCGTAAAAAAATTTTGAAATACGGGTGATGAATCCGCTAAATATCGTCTTAAGTCATTTCTATTAAACTAATCATACTTTTTATATTTTTAACGTTAAGTTCACATTATTTTACATCTAAAACACGAGTTTACAATACATTTGGGTGAATACAAAAAATAGAAAAAAAATTTGGTAAAAAATGGTGATAATTCCGCTAAATATCGTTTAAAGTCATTTGTATTGAACTAATCATACTTTTTATATTTTTATCGTTAAGTTCACATTATTTTACATCTAAAACACGTATTTACAATACATTTGGGTGAATACAAAAAATAGAAAAAAAATTTGGGAAAAAATTGGGTAAAAAATGGTGATAATTCCGCTAAATATCGTTTAAAGACATTTGTATTGAACTAATCATACTTTTTATATTTTTATCGTTAAGTTCACATAATTTTACATCTAAAACACGCCTTTACAATACATTTGGGAGAATATAAAAGGTCGTAAAAAAATTTTGAAATACGGGTGATGAATCCGCTAAATATCGTCTTAAGTCATTTCTATTAAACTAATCATACTTTTTATATTTTTAACGTTAAGTTCACATTATTTTACATCTAAAACACGTGTTTACAATACATTTGGGTGAATACAAAAAATAGAAAAAAAATTTGGTAAAAAATGGTGATAATTCCTCTAAATATCGTTTAAAGTCATTTGTATTGAACTAATCATACTTTTTATATTTTTATCGTTAAGTTCACATATTTTAACATCTAAAACACGCCTTTACAATACATTTGGGTGAATATAAAAGGTCGTAAAAAAATTTTGAAATACAGGTGATGAATCCGCTAAATATCGTCTTAAGTCATTTCTATTAAACTAATCATACTTTTTATATTTTTAACGTTAAGTTCACATTATTTTACATCTAAAACACGAGTTTACAATACATTTGGGTGAATACAAAAAATAGAAAAAAAATTTGGTAAAAAATGGTGATAATTCCGCTAAATATCGTTTAAAGTCATTTGTATTGAACTAATCATACTTTTTATATTTTTATCGTTAAGTTCACATTATTTTACATCTAAAACACGTATTTACAATACATTTGGGTGAATACAAAAAATAGAAAAAAAATTTGGGAAAAAATTGGGTAAAAAATGGTGATAATTCCGCTAAATATCGTTTAAAGACATTTGTATTGAACTAATCATACTTTTTATATTTTTATCGTTAAGTTCACATAATTTTACATCTAAAACACGCCTTTACAATACATTTGGGTGAATATAAAAGGTCGTAAAAAAATTTTGAAATACGGGTGATGAATCCGCTAAATATCGTCTTAAGTCATTTCTATTAAACTAATCATACTTTTTATATTTTTAACGTTAAGTTCACATTATTTTACATCTAAAACACGAGTTTACAATACATTTGGGTGAATACAAAAAATAGAAAAAAAATTTGGTAAAAAATGGTGATAATTCCGCTAAATATCGTTTAAAGTCATTTGTATTGAACTAATCATACTTTTTATATTTTTATCGTTAAGTTCACATTATTTTACATCTAAAACACGTATTTACAATACATTTGGGTGAATACAAAAAATAGAAAAAAAATTTGGGAAAAAATTGGGTAAAAAATGGTGATAATTCCGCTAAATATCGTTTAAAGACATTTGTATTGAACTAATCATACTTTTTATATTTTTATCGTTAAGTTCACATAATTTTACATCTAAAACACGCCTTTACAATACATTTGGGAGAATATAAAAGGTCGTAAAAAAATTTTGAAATACGGGTGATGAATCCGCTAAATATCGTCTTAAGTCATTTCTATTAAACTAATCATACTTTTTATATTTTTAACGTTAAGTTCACATTATTTTACATCTAAAACACGTGTTTACAATACATTTGGGTGAATACAAAAAATAGAAAAAAAATTTGGTAAAAAATGGTGATAATTCCTCTAAATATCGTTTAAAGTCATTTGTATTGAACTAATCATACTTTTTATATTTTTATCGTTAAGTTCACATATTTTAACATCTAAAACACGCCTTTACAATACATTTGGGTGAATATAAAAGGTCGTAAAAAAATTTTGAAATACAGGTGATGAATCCGCTAAATATCGTCTTAAGTCATTTCTATTAAACTAATCATACTTATTATATTTTTAACGTTAAGTTCACATTATTTTACATCTAAAACACGAGTTTACAATACATTTGGGTGAATACAAAAAATAGAAAAAAAATTTGGTAAAAAATGGTGATAATTCCGCTAAATATCGTTTAAAGTCATTTGTATTGAACTAATCATACTTTTTATATTTTTATCGTTAAGTTCACATATTTTAACATCTAAAACACGCCTTTACAATACATTTGGGTGAATATAAAAGGTCGTAAAAAAATTTTGAAATACAGGTGATGAATCCGCTAAATATCGTCTTAAGTCATTTCTATTAAACTAATCATACTTTTTATATTTTTAACGTTAAGTTCACATTATTTTACATCTAAAACACGAGTTTACAATACATTTGGGTGAATACAAAAAATAGAAAAAAAATTTGGTAAAAAATGGTGATAATTCCGCTAAATATCGTTTAAAGTCATTTGTATTGAACTAATCATACTTTTTATATTTTTATCGTTAAGTTCACATTATTTTACATCTAAAACACGTGTTTACAATACATTTGGGTGAATACAAAAAATAGAAAAAAAATTTGGTAAAAAATGGTGATAATTCCTCTAAATATCGTTTAAAGTCATTTGTATTGAACTAATCATACTTTTTATATTTTTATCGTTAAGTTCACATATTTTAACATCTAAAAGACGCCTTTACAATACATTTGGGTGAATATAAAAGGTCGTAAAAAAATTTTGAAATACAGGTGATGAATCCGCTAAATATCGTCTTAAGTCATTTCTATTAAACTAATCATACTTTTTATATTTTTAACGTTAAGTTCACATTATTTTACATCTAAAACACGAGTTTACAATACATTTGGGTGAATACAAAAAATAGAAAAAAAATTTGGTAAAAAATGGTGATAATTCCGCTAAATATCGTTTAAAGTCATTTGTATTGAACTAATCATACTTTTTATATTTTTATCGTTAAGTTCACATTATTTTACATCTAAAACACGAGTTTACAATACATTTGGGTGAATACAAAAAATAGAAAAAAAATTTGGTAAAAAATGGTGATAATTCCGCTAAATATCGTTTAAAGTCATTTGTATTGAACTAATCATACTTTTTATATTTTTATCGTTAAGTTCACATTATTTTACATCTAAAACACGTATTTACAATACATTTGGGTGAATACAAAAAATAGAAAAAAAATTTGGGAAAAAATTGGGTAAAAAATGGTGATAATTCCGCTAAATATCGTTTAAAGTCATTTGTATTGAACTAATCATACTTTTTATATTTTTATCGTTAAGTTCACATATTTTAACATCTAAAACACGCCTTTACAATACATTTGGGTGAATATAAAAGGTCGTAAAAAAATTTTGAAATACAGGTGATGAATCCGCTAAATATCGTCTTAAGTCATTTCTATTAAACTAATCATACTTTTTATATTTTTAACGTTAAGTTCACATTATTTTACATCTAAAACACGAGTTTACAATACATTTGGGTGAATACAAAAAATAGAAAAAAAATTTGGTAAAAAATGGTGATAATTCCGCTAAATATCGTTTAAAGTCATTTGTATTGAACTAATCATACTTTTTATATTTTTATCGTTAAGTTCACATTATTTTACATCTAAAACACGTATTTACAATACATTTGGGTGAATACAAAAAATAGAAAAAAAATTTGGTAAAAAATGGTGATATTTCCGCTAAATATCGTTTAAAGTCATTTGTATTGAACTAATCATACTTTTTATATTTTTATCGTTAAGTTCACATTATTTTACATCTAAAACACGAGTTTACAATACATTTGGGTGAATACAAAAAATAGAAAAAAAATTTGGTAAAAAATGGTGATAATTCCGCTAAATATCGTTTAAAGTCATTTGTATTGAACTAATCATACTTTTTATATTTTTATCGTTAAGTTCACATTATTTTACATCTAAAACACGTATTTACAATACATTTGGGTGAATACAAAAAATAGAAAAAAAATTTGGGAAAAAATTGGGTAAAAAATGGTGATAATTCCGCTAAATATCGTTTAAAGACATTTGTATTGAACTAATCATACTTTTTATATTTTTATCGTTAAGTTCACATAATTTTACATCTAAAACACGCCTTTACAATACATTTGGGTGAATATAAAAGGTCGTAAAAAAATTTTGAAATACGGGTGATGAATCCGCTAAATATCGTCTTAAGTCATTTCTATTAAACTAATCATACTTTTTATATTTTTAACGTTAAGTTCACATTATTTTACATCTAAAACACGTGTTTACAATACATTTGGGTGAATACAAAAAATAAAAAAAAAATTTGGTAAAAAATGGTGATAATTCCTCTAAATATCGTTTAAAGTCATTTGTATTGAACTAATCATACTTTTTATATTTTTATCGTTAAGTTCACATATTTTAACATCTAAAACACGCCTTTACAATACATTTGGGTGAATATAAAAGGTCGTAAAAAAATTTTGAAATACAGGTGATGAATCCGCTAAATATCGTCTTAAGTCATTTCTATTAAACTAATCATACTTTTTATATTTTTAACGTTAAGTTCACATTATTTTACATCTAAAACACGAGTTTACAATACATTTGGGTGAATACAAAAAATAGAAAAAAAATTTGGTAAAAAATGGTGATAATTCCGCTAAATATCGTTTAAAGTCATTTGTATTGAACTAATCATACTTTTTATATTTTTATCGTTAAGTTCACATTATTTTACATCTAAAACACGTATTTACAATACATTTGGGTGAATACAAAAAATAGAAAAAAAATTTGGGAAAAAATTGGGTAAAAAATGGTGATAATTCCGCTAAATATCGTTTAAAGACATTTGTATTGAACTAATCATACTTTTTATATTTTTATCGTTAAGTTCACATAATTTTACATCTAAAACACGTCTTTACAATACATTTGGGTGAATATAAAAGGTCGTAAAAAAATTTTGAAATACAGGTGATGAATCCGCTAAATATCGTCTTAAGTCATTTCTATTAAACTAATCATACTTTTTATATTTTTAACGTTAAGTTCACATTATTTTACATCTAAAACACGTGTTTACAATACATTTGGGTGAATACAAAAAATAGAAAAAAAATTTGGTAAAAAATGGTGATAATTCCGCTAAATATCGTTTAAAGTCATTTGTATTGAACTAATCATACTTTTTATATTTTTATCGTTAAGTTCACATTATTTTACATCTAAAACACGTCTTTACAATACATTTGGGTGAATATAAAAGGTCGTAAAAAAATTTTGAAATACAGGTGATGAATCCGCTAAATATCGTCTTAAGTCATTTCTATTAAACTAATCATACTTTTTATATTTTTAACGTTAAGTTCACATTATTTTACATCTAAAACACGTGTTTACAATACATTTGGGTGAATACAAAAAATAGAAAAAAAATTTGGTAAAAAATGGTGATAATTCCGCTAAATATCGTTTAAAGTCATTTGTATTGAACTAATCATACTTTTTATATTTTTATCGTTAAGTTCACATTATTTTACATCTAAAACACGTGTTTACAATACATTTGGGTGAATACAAAAAATAGAAAAAAAATTTGGTAAAAAATGGTGATAATTCCTCTAAATATCGTTTAAAGTCATTTGTATTGAACTAATCATACTTTTTATATTTTTATCGTTAAGTTCACATATTTTAACATCTAAAACACGCCTTTACAATACATTTGGGTGAATATAAAAGGTCGTAAAAAAATTTTGAAATACAGGTGATGAATCCGCTAAATATCGTCTTAAGTCATTTCTATTAAACTAATCATACTTTTTATATTTTTAACGTTAAGTTCACATTATTTTACATCTAAAACACGAGTTTACAATACATTTGGGTGAATACAAAAAATAGAAAAAAAATTTGGTAAAAAATGGTGATAATTCCACTAAATATCGTTTAAAGTCATTTGTATTGAACTAATCATACTTTTTATATTTTTATCGTTAAGTTCACATTATTTTACATCTAAAACACGTATTTACAATACATTTGGGTGAATACAAAAAATAGAAAAAAAATTTGGGAAAAAATTGGGTAAAAAATGGTGATAATTCCGCTAAATATCGTTTAAAGACATTTGTATTGAACTAATCATACTTTTTATATTTTTATCGTTAAGTTCACATAATTTTACATCTAAAACACGTCTTTACAATACATTTGGGTGAATATAAAAGGTCGTAAAAAAATTTTGAAATACAGGTGATGAATCCGCTAAATATCGTCTTAAGTCATTTCTATTAAACTAATCATACTTTTTATATTTTTAACGTTAAGTTCACATTATTTTACATCTAAAACACGTGTTTACAATACATTTGGGTGAATACAAAAAATAGAAAAAAAATTTGGTAAAAAATGGTGATAATTCCGCTAAATATCGTTTAAAGTCATTTGTATTGAACTAATCATACTTTTTATATTTTTATCGTTAAGTTCACATTATTTTACATCTAAAACACGTATTTACAATACATTTGGGTGAATACAAAAAATAGAAAAAAAATTTGGGAAAAAATTGGGTAAAAAATGGTGATAATTCCGCTAAATATCGTTTAAAGACATTTGTATTGAACTAATCATACTTTTTATATTTTTATCGTTAAGTACACATAATTTTACATCTAAAACACGTCTTTACAATACATTTGGGTGAATATAAAAGGTCGTAAAAAAATTTTGAAATACGGGTGATGAATCCGCTAAATATCGTCTTAAGTCATTTCTATTAAACTAATCATACTTTTTATATTTTTAACGTTAAGTTCACATTATTTTACATCTAAAACACGAGTTTACAATACATTTGGGTGAATACAAAAAATAGAAAAAAAATTTGGTAAAAAATGGTGATAATTCCGCTAAATATCGTTTAAAGTCATTTGTATTGAACTAATCATACTTTTTATATTTTTATCGTTAAGTTCACATTATTTTACATCTAAAACACGTATTTACAATACATTTGGGTGAATACAAAAAATAGAAAAAAAATTTGGGAAAAAATTGGGTAAAAAATGGTGATAATTCCGCTAAATATCGTTTAAAGACATTTGTATTGAACTAATCATACTTTTTATATTTTTATCGTTAAGTTCACATAATTTTACATCTAAAACACGCCTTTACAATACATTTGGGTGAATATAAAAGGTCGTAAAAAAATTTTGAAATACGGGTGATGAATCCGCTAAATATCGTCTTAAGTCATTTCTATTAAACTAATCATACTTTTTATATTTTTAACGTTAAGTTCACATTATTTTACATCTAAAACACGTGTTTACAATACATTTGGGTGAATACAAAAAATAGAAAAAAAATTTGGTAAAAAATGGTGATAATTCCTCTAAATATCGTTTAAAGTCATTTGTATTGAACTAATCATACTTTTTATATTTTTATCGTTAAGTTCACATATTTTAACATCTAAAACACGCCTTTACAATACATTTGGGTGAATATAAAAGGTCGTAAAAAAATTTTGAAATACAGGTGATGAATCCGCTAAATATCGTCTTAAGTCATTTCTATTAAACTAATCATACTTTTTATATTTTTAACGTTAAGTTCACATTATTTTACATCTAAAACACGAGTTTACAATACATTTGGGTGAATACAAAAAATAGAAAAAAAATTTGGTAAAAAATGGTGATAATTCCACTAAATATCGTTTAAAGTCATTTGTATTGAACTAATCATACTTTTTATATTTTTATCGTTAAGTTCACATTATTTTACATCTAAAACACGTCTTTACAATACATTTGGGTGAATATAAAAGGTCGTAAAAAAATTTTTAAATACAGGTGATGAATCCGCTAAATATCGTCTTATGTCATTTCTATTAAACTAATCATACTTTTTATATTTTTAACGTTAAGTTCACATTATTTTACATCTAAAACACGTGTTTACAATACATTTGGGTGAATACAAAAAATAGAAAAAAAATTTGGTAAAAAATGGTGATAATTCCGCTAAATATCGTTTAAAGTCATTTGTATTGAACTAATCATACTTTTTATATTTTTATCGTTAAGTTCACATTATTTTACATCTAAAACACGTATTTACAATACATTTGGGTGAATACAAAAAATAGAAAAAAAATTTGGGAAAAAATTGGGTAAAAAATGGTGATAATTCCGCTAAATATCGTTTAAAGACATTTGTATTGAACTAATCATACTTTTTATATTTTTATCGTTAAGTTCACATAATTTTACATCTAAAACACGTCTTTACAATACATTTGGGTGAATATAAAAGGTCGTAAAAAAATTTTGAAATACGGGTGATGAATCCGCTAAATATCGTCTTAAGTCATTTCTATTAAACTAATCATACTTTTTATATTTTTAACGTTAAGTTCACATTATTTTACATCTAAAACACGTGTTTACAATACATTTGGGTGAATACAAAAAATAGAAAAAAAATTTGGTAAAAAATGGTGATAATTCCGCTAAATATCGTTTAAAGTCATTTGTATTGAACTAATCATACTTTTTATATTTTTATCGTTAAGTTCACATTATTTTACATCTAAAACACGTCTTTACAATACATTTGGGTGAATATAAAAGGTCGTAAAAAAATTTTGAAATACAGGTGATGAATCCGCTAAATATCGTCTTAAGTCATTTCTATTAAACTAATCATACTTTTTATATTTTTAACGTTAAGTTCACATTATTTTACATCTAAAACACGTGTTTACAATACATTTGGGTGAATACAAAAAATAGAAAAAAAATTTGGTAAAAAATGGTGATAATTCCGCTAAATATCGTTTAAAGTCATTTGTATTGAACTAATCATACTTTTTATATTTTTATCGTTAAGTTCACATTATTTTACATCTAAAACACGTATTTACAATACATTTGGGTGAATACAAAAAATAGAAAAAAAATTTGGGAAAAAATTGGGTAAAAAATGGTGATAATTCCGCTAAATATCGTTTAAAGACATTTGTATTGAACTAATCATACTTTTTATATTTTTATCGTTAAGTTCACATAATTTTACATCTAAAACACGCCTTTACAATACATTTGGGTGAATATAAAAGGTCGTAAAAAAATTTTGATATACGGGTGATGAATCCGCTAAATATCGTCTTAAGTCATTTCTATTAAACTAATCATACTTTTTATATTTTTAACGTTAAGTTCACATTATTTTACATCTAAAACACGAGTTTACAATACATTTGGGTGAATACAAAAAATAGAAAAAAAATTTGGTAAAAAATGGTGATAATTCCGCTAAATATCGTTTAAAGTCATTTGTATTGAACTAATCATACTTTTTATATTTTTATCGTTAAGTTCACATTATTTTACATCTAAAACACGTATTTACAATACATTTGGGTGAATACAAAAAATAGAAAAAAAATTTGGGAAAAAATTGGGTAAAAAATGGTGATAATTCCGCTAAATATCGTTTAAAGACATTTGTATTGAACTAATCATACTTTTTATATTTTTATCGTTAAGTTCACATAATTTTACATCTAAAACACGTCTTTACAATACATTTGGGTGAATATAAAAGGTCGTAAAAAAATTTTGAAATACAGGTGATGAATCCGCTAAATATCGTCTTAAGTCATTTCTATTAAACTAATCATACTTTTTATATTTTTAACGTTAAGTTCACATTATTTTACATCTAAAACACGTGTTTACAATACATTTGGGTGAATACAAAAAATAGAAAAAAAATTTGGTAAAAAATGGTGATAATTCCGCTAAATATCGTTTAAAGACATTTGTATTGAACTAATCATACTTTTTATATTTTTATCGTTAAGTTCACATTATTTTACATCTAAAACACGTCTTTACAATACATTTGGGTGAATATAAAAGGTCGTAAAAAAATTTTTAAATACAGGTGATGAATCCGCTAAATATCGTCTTATATCATTTCTATTAAACTAATCATACTTTTTATATTTTTAACGTTAAGTTCACATTATTTTACATCTAAAACACGTGTTTACAATACATTTGGGTGAATACAAAAAATAGAAAAAAAATTTGGTAAAAAATGGTGATAATTCCGCTAAATATCGTTTAAAGTCATTTGTATTGAACTAATCATACTTTTTATATTTTTATCGTTAAGTTCACATTATTTTACATCTAAAACACGTATTTACAATACATTTGGGTGAATACAAAAAATAGAAAAAAAATTTGGGAAAAAATTGGGTAAAAAATGGTGATAATTCCGCTAAATATCGTTTAAAGACATTTGTATTGAACTAATCAGACTTTTTATATTTTTATCGTTAAGTTCACATAATTTTACATCTAAAACACGCCTTTACAATACATTTGGGTGAATATAAAAGGTCGTAAAAAAATTTTGAAATACGGGTGATGAATCCGCTAAATATCGTCTTAAGTCATTTCTATTAAACTAATCATACTTTTTATATTTTTAACGTTAAGTTCACATTATTTTACATCTAAAACACGAGTTTACAATACATTTGGGTGAATACAAAAAATAGAAAAAAAATTTGGTAAAAAATGGTGATAATTCCGCTAAATATCGTTTAAAGTCATTTGTATTGAACTAATCATACTTTTTATATTTTTATCGTTAAGTTCACATTATTTTACATCTAAAACACGTATTTACAATACATTTGGGTGAATACAAAAAATAGAAAAAAAATTTGGGAAAAAATTGGGTAAAAAATGGTGATAATTCCGCTAAATATCGTTTAAAGACATTTGTATTGAACTAATCATACTTTTTATATTTTTATCGTTAAGTTCACATAATTTTACATCTAAAACACGCCTTTACAATACATTTGGGTGAATATAAAAGGTCGTAAAAAAATTTTGAAATACGGGTGATGAATCCGCTAAATATCGTCTTAAGTCATTTCTATTAAACTAATCATACTTTTTATATTTTTAACGTTAAGTTCACATTATTTTACATATAAAACACGTGTTTACAATATATTTGGGTGAATACAAAAAATAGAAAAAAAATTTGGTAAAAAATGGTGATAATTCCTCTAAATATCGTTTAAAGTCATTTGTATTGAACTAATCATACTTTTTATATTTTTATCGTTAAGTTCACATATTTTAACATCTAAAACACGTCTTTACAATACATTTGGGTGAATATAAAAGGTCGTAAAAAAATTTTGAAATACAGTTGATGAAACCGCTAAATATCGTCTTAAGTCATTTCTATTGAACTAATCATACTTTTTATATTTTTATCGTTAAGTTCACATATTTTAACATCTAAAACACGAGTTTACAATACATTTGGGTGAATACAAAAAATAGAAAAAAAATTTGGTAAAAAATGGTGATAATTCCGCTAAATATCGTTTAAAGTCATTTGTATTGAACTAATCATACTTTTTATATTTTTAACGTTCAGTTCACATTATTTTACATCTAAAACACGTGTTTACAATACATTTGAGTGAATACAAAAAATAGAAAAAAAGTTTGGGAAAAAATTGGGTAAAAAATGGTGATAATTCCACTAAATATCGTTTAAAGACATTTGTATTGAACTAATCATACTTTTTTATATTTTTATCGTTAAGTTCACATAATTTTACATCTAAAACACGCCTTTACAATACATTTGGGTGAATATAAAAGGTCGTAAAAAAATTTTGAAATACGGGTGATGAATCCGCTAAATATCGTCTTAAGTCATTTCTATTAAACTAATCATACTTTTTATATTTTTAACGTTAAGTTCACATTATTTTACATCTAAAACACGTGTTTACAATACATTTGGGTGAATACAAAAAATAGAAAAAAAATTTGGTAAAAAATGGTGATAATTCCTCTAAATATCGTTTAAAGTCATTTGTATTGAACTAATCATACTTTTTATATTTTTATCGTTAAGTTCACATATTTTAACATCTAAAACACGTCTTTACAATACATTTGGGTGAATATAAAAGGTCGTAAAAAAATTTTGAAATACAGTTGATGAATCCGCTAAATATCGTCTTAAGTCTTTTCTATTAAACTAATCATACTTTTTATATTTTTAACGTTAAGTTCACATTATTTTACATCTAAAACACGTCTTTACAATACATTTGGGTGAATATAAAAGGTCGTAAAAAAATTTTGAAATACAGGTGATGAATCCGCTAAATATCGTCTTAAGTCATTTCTATTAAACTAATCATACTTTTTATATTTTTAACGTTAAGTTCACATTATTTTACATCTAAAACACGTGTTTACAATACATTTGGGTGAATACAAAAAATAGAAAAAAAATTTGGGAAAAAATTGTGTAAAAAATGGTGATAATACCGCAAAATATCGTTTAAAGACATTTGTATTGAACTAATCATACTTTTTATATTTTTATCGTTAAGATCACATTATTTTACATCTAAAACACGTCTTTACAATACATTTGGGTGAATATAAAAGGTCGTAAAAAAATTTTGAAATACAGGTGATGAATCCGCTAAATATCGTCTTAAGTCATTTCTATTAAACTAATCATACTTTTTATATTTTTAACGTTAAGTTCACATTATTCTACATCTAAAACACGAGTTTACAATACATTTGGGTGAATACAAAAAATAGAAAAAAAATTAGGTAAAAAATGGTGATAATTCCGCTAAATATCGTTTAAAGTCATTTGTATTGAACTAATCATACTTTTTATATTTTTATCGTTAAGTTCACATTATTTTACATCTAAAACACGTATTTACAATACATTTGGGTGAATACAAAAAATAGAAAAAAAATTTGGTAAAAAATGGTGATAATTCCGCTAAATATCGTTTAAAGTCATTTGTATTGAACTAATCATACTTTTTATATTTTTATCGTTAAGTTCACATTATTTTACATCTAAAACACGTCTTTACAATACATTTGGGTGAATATAAAAGGTCGTAAAAAAATTTTGAAATACAGGTGATGAATCCGCTAAATATCGTCTTAAGTCATTTCTATTAAACTAATCATACTTTTTATATTTTTAACGTTAAGTTCACATTATTTTACATCTAAAACACGAGTTTACAATACATTTGGGTGAATACAAAAAATAGAAAAAAAATTTGGTAAAAAATGGTGATAATTCCGCTAAATATCGTTTAAAGTCATTTGTATAGAACTAATCATACTTTTTATATTTTTATCGTTAAGTTCACATTATTTTACATCTAAAACACGTATTTACAATACATTTGGGTGAATACAAAAAATAGAAAAAAAATTTGGGAAAAAATTGGGTAAAAAATGGTGATAATTCCGCTAAATATCGTTTAAAGACATTTGTATTGAACTAATCATACTTTTTATATTTTTATCGTTAAGTTCACATAATTTTACATCTAAAACACGCCTTTACAATACATTTGGGTGAATATAAAAGGTCGTAAAAATTTTTGAAATACGGGTGATGAATCCGCTAAATATCGTCTTAAGTCATTTCTATTAAACTAATCATACTTTTTATATTTTTAACGTTAAGTTCACATTATTTTACATCTAAAACACGTGTTTACAATATATTTGGGTGAATACAAAAAATAGAAAAAAAATTTGGTAAAAAATGGTGATAATTCCTCTAAATATCGTTTAAAGTCATTTGTATTGAACTAATCATACTTTTTATATTTTTATCGTTAAGTTCACATATTTTAACATCTAAAACACGTCTTTACAATACATTTGGGTGAATATAAAAGGTCGTAAAAAAATTTTGAAATACAGTTGATGAAACCGCTAAATATCGTCTTAAGTCATTTCTATTGAACTAATCATACTTTTTATATTTTTATCGTTAAGTTCACATATTTTAACATCTAAAACACGAGTTTACAATACATTTGGGTGAATACAAAAAATAGAAAAAAAATTTTGAAATACAGTTGATGAATCCGCTAAATATCGTCTTAAGTCTTTTCTATTAAACTAATCATACTTTTTATATTTTTAACGTTAAGTTCACATTATTTTACATCTAAAACACGTCTTTACAATACATTTGGGTGAATATAAAAGGTCGTAAAAAAATTTTGAAATACAGGTGATGAATCCGCTAAATATCGTCTTAAGTCATTTCTATTAAACTAATCATACTTTTTATATTTTTAACGTTAAGTTCACATTATTTTACATCTAAAACACGTGTTTACAATACATTTGGGTGAATACAAAAAATAGAAAAAAAATTTGGGAAAAAATTGTGTAAAAAATGGTGATAATACCGCAAAATATCGTTTAATGACATTTGTATTGAACTAATCATACTTTTTATATTTTTATCGTTAAGTTCACATAATTTTACATCTAAAACACGTCTTTACAATACATTTGGGTGAAAATAAAAGGTCGTAAAAAAATTTTGAAATACGGGTGATGAATCCGCTAAATATCGTCTTAAGTCATTTCTATTAAACTAATCATACTTTTTATATTTTTATCGTTAAGATCACATTATTTTACATCTAAAACACGTCTTTACAATACATTTGGGTGAATATAAAAGGTCGTAAAAAAATTTTGAAATACAGGTGATGAATCCGCTAAATATCGTCTTAAGTCATTTCTATTAAACTAATCATACTTTTTATATTTTTAACGTTAAGTTCACATTATTCTACATCTAAAACACGAGTTTACAATACATTTGGGTGAATACAAAAAATAGAAAAAAAATTAGGTAAAAAATGGTGATAATTCCGCTAAATATCGTTTAAAGTCATTTGTATTGAACTAATCATACTTTTTATATTTTTATCGTTAAGTTCACATTATTTTACATCTAAAACACGTATTTACAATACATTTGGGTGAATACAAAAAATAGAAAAAAAATTTGGTAAAAAATGGTGATAATTCCGCTAAATATCGTTTAAAGTCATTTGTATTGAACTAATCATACTTTTTATATTTTTATCGTTAAGTTCACATTATTTTACATCTAAAACACGTCTTTACAATACATTTGGGTGAATATAAAAGGTCGTAAAAAAATTTTGAAATACAGGTGATGAATCCGCTAAATATCGTCTTAAGTCATTTCTATTAAACTAATCATACTTTTTATATTTTTAACGTTAAGTTCACATTATTTTACATCTAAAACACGAGTTTACAATACATTTGGGTGAATACAAAAAATAGAAAAAAAATTTGGTAAAAAATGGTGATAATTCCGCTAAATATCGTTTAAAGTCATTTGTATAGAACTAATCATACTTTTTATATTTTTATCGTTAAGTTCACATTATTTTACATCTAAAACACGTATTTACAATACATTTGGGTGAATACAAAAAATAGAAAAAAAATTTGGGAAAAAATTGGGTAAAAAATGGTGATAATTCCGCTAAATATCGTTTAAAGACATTTGTATTGAACTAATCATACTTTTTATATTTTTATCGTTAAGTTCACATAATTTTACATCTAAAACACGCCTTTACAATACATTTGGGTGAATATAAAAGGTCGTAAAAATTTTTGAAATACGGGTGATGAATCCGCTAAATATCGTCTTAAGTCATTTCTATTAAACTAATCATACTTTTTATATTTTTAACGTTAAGTTCACATTATTTTACATCTAAAACACGTGTTTACAATATATTTGGGTGAATACAAAAAATAGAAAAAAAATTTGGTAAAAAATGGTGATAATTCCTCTAAATATCGTTTAAAGTCATTTGTATTGAACTAATCATACTTTTTATATTTTTATCGTTAAGTTCACATATTTTAACATCTAAAACACGTCTTTACAATACATTTGGGTGAATATAAAAGGTCGTAAAAAAATTTTGAAATACAGTTGATGAAACCGCTAAATATCGTCTTAAGTCATTTCTATTGAACTAATCATACTTTTTATATTTTTATCGTTAAGTTCACATATTTTAACATCTAAAACACGAGTTTACAATACATTTGGGTGAATACAAAAAATAGAAAAAAAATTTTGAAATACAGTTGATGAATCCGCTAAATATCGTCTTAAGTCTTTTCTATTAAACTAATCATACTTTTTATATTTTTAACGTTAAGTTCACATTATTTTACATCTAAAACACGTCTTTACAATACATTTGGGTGAATATAAAAGGTCGTAAAAAAATTTTGAAATACAGGTGATGAATCCGCTAAATATCGTCTTAAGTCATTTCTATTAAACTAATCATACTTTTTATATTTTTAACGTTAAGTTCACATTATTTTACATCTAAAACACGTGTTTACAATACATTTGGGTGAATACAAAAAATAGAAAAAAAATTTGGGAAAAAATTGTGTAAAAAATGGTGATAATACCGCAAAATATCGTTTAATGACATTTGTATTGAACTAATCATACTTTTTATATTTTTATCGTTAAGTTCACATATTTTAACATCTAAAACACGTCTTTACAATACATTTGGGTGAATATAAAAGGTCGTAAAAAAATTTTGAAATACAGTTGATGAAACCGCTAAATATCGTCTTAAGTCATTTCTATTGAACTAATCATACTTTTTATATTTTTATCGTTAAGTTCACATATTTTAACATATAAAACACGAGTTTACAATACATTTGGGTGAATACAAAAAATAGAAAAAAAATTTGGTAAAAAATGGTGATAATTCCGCTAAATATCGTTTAAAGTCATTTGTATTGAACTAATCATACTTTTTATATTTTTAACGTTAAGTTCACATTATTTTACATCTAAAACACGTGTTTACAATACATTTGGGTGAATACAAAAAATAGAAAAAAAATTTGGTAAAAAATGGTGATAATTCCTCTAAATATCGTTTAAAGACATTTGTATTGAACTAATCATACTTTTTATATTTTTATCGTTAAGTTCACATAATTTTACATCTAAAACACGCCTTTACAATACATTTTGGGTGAATATAAAAGGTCGTAAAAAAATTTTGAAATACGGGTGATGAATCCGCTAAATATCGTCTTAAGTCATTTCTATTAAACTAATCATACTTTTTATATTTTTAACGTTAAGTTCACATTATTTTACATCTAAAACACGTGTTTACAATATATTTGGGTGAATACAAAAAATAGAATAAAAATTTGGTAAAAAATGGTGATAATTCCTCTAAATATCGTTTAAAGTCATTTGTATTGAACTAATCAATCTTTTTTTATTTTTATCGTTAAGTTCACATATTTTAACATCTAAAACACGTCTTTACAATACATTTGGGTGAATATAAAAGGTCGTAAAAAAATTTTGAAATACAGTTGATGAAACCGCTAAATATCGTCTTAAGTCATTTCTATTGAACTAATCATACTTTTTATATTTTTATCGTTAAGTTCACATTATTTTACATCTAAAACACGTATTTACAATACAT
Source organism: Diuraphis noxia (assembly GCF_037042655.1). Taxonomy (NCBI): domain Eukaryota; kingdom Metazoa; phylum Arthropoda; class Insecta; order Hemiptera; family Aphididae; genus Diuraphis; species Diuraphis noxia. The sequence goes on from NW_028301711.1 coordinate 109,370,350, forward strand.
TTGGGTGAATACAAAAAATAGAAAAAAAATTTGGGAAAAAATTGGGTAAAAAATGGTGATAATTCCGCTAAATATCGTTTAAAGACATTTGTATTGAACTAATCATACTTTTTATATTTTTATCGTTAAGTTCACATAATTTTACATCTAAAACACGTCTTTACAATACATTTGGGTGAATATAAAAGGTCGTAAAAAAATTTTGAAATACAGGTGATGAATCCGCTAAATATCGTCTTAAGTCATTTCTATTAAACTAATCATACTTTTTATATTTTTAACGTTAAGTTCACATTATTTTACATCTAAAACACGTGTTTACAATACATTTGGGTGAATACAAAAAATAGAAAAAAAATTTGGGAAAAAATTGGGTAAAAAATGGTGATAATTCCGCTAAATATCGTTTAAAGACATTTGTATTGAACTAATCATACTTTTTATATTTTTATCGTTAAGTTCACATAATTTTACATCTAAAACACGCCTTTACAATACATTTGGGTGAATATAAAAGGTCGTAAAAAAATTTTGAAATACGGGTGATGAATCCGCTAAATATCGTCTTAAGTCATTTCTATTAAACTAATCATACTTTTTATATTTTTAACGTTAAGTTCACATTATTTTACATATAAAACACGTGTTTACAATATATTTGGGTGAATACAAAAAATAGAAAAAAAATTTGGTAAAAAATGGTGATAATTCCTCTAAATATCGTTTAAAGTCATTTGTATTGAACTAATCATACTTTTTATATTTTTATCGTTAAGTTCACATATTTTAACATCTAAAACACGTCTTTACAATACATTTGGGTGAATATAAAAGGTCGTAAAAAAATTTTGAAATACAGTTGATGAAACCGCTAAATATCGTCTTAAGTCATTTCTATTGAACTAATCATACTTTTTATATTTTTATCGTTAAGTTCACATATTTTAACATCTAAAACACGAGTTTACAATACATTTGGGTGAATACAAAAAATAGAAAAAAAATTTGGTAAAAAATGGTGATAATTCCGCTAAATATCGTTTAAAGTCATTTGTATTGAACTAATCATACTTTTTATATTTTTAACGTTCAGTTCACATTATTTTACATCTAAAACACGTGTTTACAATACATTTGAGTGAATACAAAAAATAGAAAAAAAGTTTGGGAAAAAATTGGGTAAAAAATGGTGATAATTCCACTAAATATCGTTTAAAGACATTTGTATTGAACTAATCATACTTTTTTATATTTTTATCGTTAAGTTCACATAATTTTACATCTAAAACACGCCTTTACAATACATTTGGGTGAATATAAAAGGTCGTAAAAAAATTTTGAAATACGGGTGATGAATCCGCTAAAATCGTCTTAAGTCATTTCTATTAAACTAATCATACTTTTTATATTTTTAACGTTAAGTTCACATTATTTTACATCTAAAACACGTGTTTACAATACATTTGGGTGAATACAAAAAATAGAAAAAAAATTTGGTAAAAAATGGTGATAATTCCTCTAAATATCGTTTAAAGTCATTTGTATTGAACTAATCATACTTTTTATATTTTTATCGTTAAGTTCACATATTTTAACATCTAAAACACGTCTTTACAATACATTTGGGTGAATATAAAAGGTCGTAAAAAAATTTTGAAATACAGTTGATGAAACCGCTAAATATCGTCTTAAGTCATTTCTATTGAACTAATCATACTTTTTATATTTTTATCGTTATGTTCACATAATTTTACATCTAAAACACGCCTTTACAATACATTTGGGTGAATATAAAAGGTCGTAAAAAAATTTTGAAATACGGGTGATGAATCCGCTAAATATCGTCTTAAGTCTTTTCTATTAAACTAATCATACTTTTTATATTTTTATCGTTATGTTCACATAATTTTACATCTAAAACACGCCTTTACAATACATTTGGGTGAATATAAAAGGTCGTAAAAAAATTTTGAAATACGGGTGATGAATCCGCTAAATATCGTCTTAAGTCATTTCTATTAAACTAATCATACTTTTTATATTTTTAACGTTAAGTTCACATTATTTTACATCTAAAACACGAGTTTACAATACATTTGGGTGAATACAAAAAATAGAAAAAAAATTTGGTAAAAAATGGTGATAATTCCGCTAAATATCGTTTAAAGTCATTTGTATTGAACTAATCATACTTTTTATATTTTTATCGTTAAGTTCACATTATTTTACATCTAAAACACGTATTTACAATACATTTGGGTGAATACAAAAAATAGAAAAAAAATTTGGGAAAAAATTGGGTAAAAAATGGTGATAATTCCGCTAAATATCGTTTAAAGACATTTGTATTGAACTAATCATACTTTTTATATTTTTATCGTTAAGTTCACATAATTTTACATCTAAAACACGTCTTTACAATACATTTGGGTGAATATAAAAGGTCGTAAAAAAATTTTGAAATACAGGTGATGAATCCGCTAAATATCGTCTTAAGTCATTTCTATTAAACTAATCATACTTTTTATATTTTTAACGTTAAGTTCACATTATTTTACATCTAAAACACGTGTTTACAATACATTTGGGTGAATACAAAAAATAGAAAAAAAATTTGGTAAAAAATGGTGATAATTCCGCTAAATATCGTTTAAAGTCATTTGTATTGAACTAATCATACTTTTTATATTTTTATCGTTAAGTTCACATTATTTTACATCTAAAACACGTCTTTACAATACATTTGGGTGAATATAAAAGGTCGTAAAAAAATTTTGAAATACAGGTGATGAATCCGCTAAATATCGTCTTAAGTCATTTCTATTAAACTAATCATACTTTTTATATTTTTAACGTTAAGTTCACATTATTTTACATCTAAAACACGTGTTTACAATACATTTGGGTGAATACAAAAAATAGAAAAAAAATTTGGGAAAAAATTGGGTAAAAAATGGTGATAATTCCGCTAAATATCGTTTAAAGACATTTGTATTGAACTAATCATACTTTTTATATTTTTATCGTTAAGTTCACATAATTTTACATCTAAAACACGCCTTCACAATACATTTGGGTGAATATAAAAGGTCGTAAAAAAATTTTGAAATACGGGTGATGAATCCGCTAAATATCGTCTTAAGTCATTTCTATTAAACTAATCATACTTTTTATATTTTTAACGTTAAGTTCACATTATTTTACATATAAAACACGTGTTTACAATATATTTGGGTGAATACAAAAAATAGAAAAAAAATTTGGTAAAAAATGGTGATAATTCCTCTAAATATCGTTTAAAGTCATTTGTATTGAACTAATCATACTTTTTATATTTTTATCGTTAAGTTCACATATTTTAACATCTAAAACACGTCTTTACAATACATTTGGGTGAATATAAAAGGTCGTAAAAAAATTTTGAAATACAGTTGATGAAACCGCTAAATATCGTCTAAAGTCATTTCTATTGAACTAATCATACTTTTTATATTTTTATCGTTAAGTTCACATATTTTAACATCTAAAACACGAGTTTACAATACATTTGGGTGAATACAAAAAATAGAAAAAAAATTTGGTAAAAAATGGTGATAATTCCGCTAAATATCGTTTAAAGTCATTTGTATTGAACTAATCATACTTTTTATATTTTTAACGTTCAGTTCACATTATTTTACATCTAAAACACGTGTTTACAATACATTTGAGTGAATACAAAAAATAGAAAAAAAGTTTGGGAAAAAATTGGGTAAAAAATGGTGATAATTCCACTAAATATCGTTTAAAGACATTTGTATTGAACTAATCATACTTTTTTATATTTTTATCGTTAAGTTCACATAATTTTACATCTAAAACACGCCTTTACAATACATTTGGGTGAATATAAAAGGTCGTAAAAAAATTTTGAAATACGGGTGATGAATCCGCTAAATATCGTCTTAAGTCATTTCTATTAAACTAATCATACTTTTTATATTTTTAACGTTAAGTTCACATTATTTTACATCTAAAACACGTGTTTACAATACATTTGGGTGAATACAAAAAATAGAAAAAAAATTTGGTAAAAAATGGTGATAATTCCTCTAAATATCGTTTAAAGTCATTTGTATTGAACTAATCATACTTTTTATATTTTTATCGTTAAGTTCACATATTTTAACATCTAAAACACGTCTTTACAATACATTTGGGTGAATATAAAAGGTCGTAAAAAAATTTTGAAATACAGTTGATGAAACCGCTAAATATCGTCTTAAGTCATTTCTATTGAACTAATCATACTTTTTATATTTTTATCGTTATGTTCACATAATTTTACATCTAAAACACGCCTTTACAATACATTTGGGTGAATATAAAAGGTCGTAAAAAAATTTTGAAATACGGGTGATGAATCCGCTAAATATCGTCTTAAGTCTTTTCTATTAAACTAATCATACTTTTTATATTTTTATCGTTATGTTCACATAATTTTACATCTAAAACACGCCTTTACAATACATTTGGGTGAATATAAAAGGTCGTAAAAAAATTTTGAAATACGGGTGATGAATCCGCTAAATATCGTCTTAAGTCATTTCTATTAAACTAATCATACTTTTTATATTTTTAACGTTAAGTTCACATTATTTTACATCTAAAACACGAGTTTACAATACATTTGGGTGAATACAAAAAATAGAAAAAAAATTTGGTAAAAAATGGTGATAATTCCGCTAAATATCGTTTAAAGTCATTTGTATTGAACTAATCATACTTTTTATATTTTTATCGTTAAGTTCACATTATTTTACATCTAAAACACGTATTTACAATACATTTGGGTGAATACAAAAAATAGAAAAAAAATTTGGGAAAAAATTGGGTAAAAAATGGTGATAATTCCGCTAAATATCGTTTAAAGACATTTGTATTGAACTAATCATACTTTTTATATTTTTATCGTTAAGTTCACATAATTTTACATCTAAAACACGTCTTTACAATACATTTGGGTGAATATAAAAGGTCGTAAAAAAATTTTGAAATACAGGTGATGAATCCGCTAAATATCGTCTTAAGTCATTTCTATTAAACTAATCATACTTTTTATATTTTTAACGTTAAGTTCACATTATTTTACATCTAAAACACGTGTTTACAATACATTTGGGTGAATACAAAAAATAGAAAAAAAATTTGGTAAAAAATGGTGATAATTCCGCTAAATATCGTTTAAAGTCATTTGTATTGAACTAATCATACTTTTTATATTTTTATCGTTAAGTTCACATTATTTTACATCTAAAACACGTCTTTACAATACATTTGGGTGAATATAAAAGGTCGTAAAAAAATTTTGAAATACAGGTGATGAATCCGCTAAATATCGTCTTAAGTCATTTCTATTAAACTAATCATACTTTTTATATTTTTAACGTTAAGTTCACATTATTTTACATCTAAAACACGTGTTTACAATACATTTGGGTGAATACAAAAAATAGAAAAAAAATTTGGGAAAAAATTGGGTAAAAAATGGTGATAATTCCGCTAAATATCGTTTAAAGACATTTGTATTGAACTAATCATACTTTTTATATTTTTATCGTTAAGTTCACATAATTTTACATCTAAAACACGCCTTTACAATACATTTGGGTGAATATAAAAGGTCGTAAAAAAATTTTGAAATACGGGTGATGAATCCGCTAAATATCGTCTTAAGTCATTTCTATTAAACTAATCATACTTTTTATATTTTTAACGTTAAGTTCACATTATTTTACATATAAAACACGTGTTTACAATATATTTGGGTGAATACAAAAAATAGAAAAAAAATTTGGTAAAAAATGGTGATAATTCCTCTAAATATCGTTTAAAGTCATTTGTATTGAACTAATCATACTTTTTATATTTTTATCGTTAAGTTCACATATTTTAACATCTAAAACACGTCTTTACAATACATTTGGGTGAATATAAAAGGTCGTAAAAAAATTTTGAAATACAGTTGATGAAACCGCTAAATATCGTCTTAAGTCATTTCTATTGAACTAATCATACTTTTTATATTTTTATCGTTAAGTTCACATATTTTAACATCTAAAACACGAGTTTACAATACATTTGGGTGAATACAAAAAATAGAAAAAAAATTTGGTAAAAAATGGTGATAATTCCGCTAAATATCGTTTAAAGTCATTTGTATTGAACTAATCATACTTTTTATATTTTTAACGTTCAGTTCACATTATTTTACATCTAAAACACGTGTTTACAATACATTTGAGTGAATACAAAAAATAGAAAAAAAGTTTGGGAAAAAATTGGGTAAAAAATGGTGATAATTCCACTAAATATCGTTTAAAGACATTTGTATTGAACTAATCATACTTTTTTATATTTTTATCGTTAAGTTCACATAATTTTACATCTAAAACACGCCTTTACAATACATTTGGGTGAATATAAAAGGTCGTACAAAAATTTTGAAATACGGGTGATGAATCCGCTAAATATCGTCTTAAGTCATTTCTATTAAACTAATCATACTTTTTATATTTTTAACGTTAAGTTCACATTATTTTACATCTAAAACACGTGTTTACAATACATTTGGGTGAATACAAAAAATAGAAAAAAAATTTGGTAAAAAATGGTGATAATTCCTCTAAATATCGTTTAAAGTCATTTGTATTGAACTAATCATACTTTTTATATTTTTATCGTTAAGTTCACATATTTTAACATCTAAAACACGTCTTTACAATACATTTGGGTGAATATAAAAGGTCGTAAAAAAATTTTGAAATACAGTTGATGAATCCGCTAAATATCGTCTTAAGTCATTTCTATTGAACTAATCATACTTTTTATATTTTTATCGTTAAGTTCACATATTTTAACATCTAAAACACGAGTTTACAATACATTTGGGTGAATACAAAAAATAGAAAAAAAATTTTGAAATACAGTTGATGAATCCGCTAAATATCGTCTTAAGTCTTTTCTATTAAACTAATCATACTTTTTATATTTTTATCGTTAAGTTCACATTATTTTACATCTAAAACACGTCTTTACAATACATTTGGGTGAATATAAAAGGTCGTAAAAAAATTTTGAAATACAGGTGATGAATCCGCTAAATATCGTCTTAAGTCATTTCTATTAAACTAATCATACTTTTTATATTTTTAACGTTAAGTTCACATTATTTTACATCTAAAACACGTGTTTACAATACATTTGGGTGAATACAAAAAATAGAAAAAAAATTTGGGAAAAAATTGGGTAAAAAATGGTGATAATTCCGCTAAATATCGTTTAAAGACATTTGTATTGAACTAATCATACTTTTTATATTTTTATCGTTAAGTTCACATAATTTTACATCTAAAACACGCCTTTACAATACATTTGGGTGAATATAAAAGGTCGTAAAAAAATTTTGAAATACGGGTGATGAATCCGCTAAATATCGTCTTAAGTCATTTCTATTAAACTAATCATACTTTTTATATTTTTAACGTTAAGTTCACATTATTTTACATATAAAACACGTGTTTACAATATATTTGGGTGAATACAAAAAATAGAAAAAAAATTTGGTAAAAAATGGTGATAATTCCTCTAAATATCGTTTAAAGTCATTTGTATTGAACTAATCATACTTTTTATATTTTTATCGTTAAGTTCACATATTTTAACATCTAAAACACGTCTTTACAATACATTTGGGTGAATATAAAAGGTCGTAAAAAAATTTTGAAATACAGTTGATGAAACCGCTAAATATCGTCTTAAGTCATTTCTATTGAACTAATCATACTTTTTATATTTTTATCGTTAAGTTCACATATTTTAACATCTAAAACACGAGTTTACAATACATTTGGGTGAATACAAAAAATAGAAAAAAAATTTGGTAAAAAATGGTGATAATTCCGCTAAATATCGTTTAAAGTCATTTGTATTGAACTAATCATACTTTTTATATTTTTAACGTTCAGTTCACATTATTTTACATCTAAAACACGTGTTTACAATACATTTGAGTGAATACAAAAAATAGAAAAAAAGTTTGGGAAAAAATTGGGTAAAAAATGGTGATAATTCCACTAAATATCGTTTAAAGACATTTGTATTGAACTAATCATACTTTTTTATATTTTTATCGTTAAGTTCACATAATTTTACATCTAAAACACGCCTTTACAATACATTTGGGTGAATATAAAAGGTCGTACAAAAATTTTGAAATACGGGTGATGAATCCGCTAAATATCGTCTTAAGTCATTTCTATTAAACTAATCATACTTTTTATATTTTTAACGTTAAGTTCACATTATTTTACATCTAAAACACGTGTTTACAATACATTTGGGTGAATACAAAAAATAGAAAAAAAATTTGGTAAAAAATGGTGATAATTCCTCTAAATATCGTTTAAAGTCATTTGTATTGAACTAATCATACTTTTTATATTTTTATCGTTAAGTTCACATATTTTAACATCTAAAACACGTCTTTACAATACATTTGGGTGAATATAAAAGGTCGTAAAAAAATTTTGAAATACAGTTGATGAATCCGCTAAATATCGTCTTAAGTCATTTCTATTGAACTAATCATACTTTTTATATTTTTATCGTTAAGTTCACATATTTTAACATCTAAAACACGAGTTTACAATACATTTGGGTGAATACAAAAAATAGAAAAAAAATTTTGAAATACAGTTGATGAATCCGCTAAATATCGTCTTAAGTCTTTTCTATTAAACTAATCATACTTTTTATATTTTTATCGTTATGTTCACATAATTTTACATCTAAAACACGCCTTTACAATACATTTGGGTGAATATAAAAGGTCGTAAAAAAATTTTGAAATACGGGTGATGAATCCGCTAAATATCGTCTTAAGTCATTTCTATTAAACTAATCATACTTTTTATATTTTTAACGTTAAGTTCACATTATTTTACATCTAAAACACGAGTTTACAATACATTTGGGTGAATACAAAAAATAGAAAAAAAATTTGGTAAAAAATGGTGATAATTCCGCTAAATATCGTTTAAAGTCATTTGTATTGAACTAATCATACTTTTTATATTTTTATCGTTAAGTTCACATTATTTTACATCTAAAACACGTATTTACAATACATTTGGGTGAATACAAAAAATAGAAAAAAAATTTGGGAAAAAATTGGGTAAAAAATGGTGATAATTCCGCTAAATATCGTTTAAAGACATTTGTATTGAACTAATCATACTTTTTATATTTTTATCGTTAAGTTCACATAATTTTACATCTAAAACACGTCTTTACAATACATTTGGGTGAATATAAAAGGTCGTAAAAAAATTTTGAAATACAGGTGATGAATCCGCTAAATATCGTCTTAAGTCATTTCTATTAAACTAATCATACTTTTTATATTTTTAACGTTAAGTTCACATTATTTTACATCTAAAACACGTGTTTACAATACATTTGGGTGAATACAAAAAATAGAAAAAAAATTTGGTAAAAAATGGTGATAATTCCGCTAAATATCGTTTAAAGTCATTTGTATTGAACTAATCATACTTTTTATATTTTTATCGTTAAGTTCACATTATTTTACATCTAAAACACGTCTTTACAATACATTTGGGTGAATATAAAAGGTCGTAAAAAAATTTTGAAATACAGGTGATGAATCCGCTAAATATCGTCTTAAGTCATTTCTATTAAACTAATCATACTTTTTATATTTTTAACGTTAAGTTCACATTATTTTACATCTAAAACACGTGTTTACAATACATTTGGGTGAATACAAAAAATAGAAAAAAAATTTGGGAAAAAATTGGGTAAAAAATGGTGATAATTCCGCTAAATATCGTTTAAAGACATTTGTATTGAACTAATCATACTTTTTATATTTTTATCGTTAAGTTCACATATTTTAACATCTAAAACACGTCTTTACAATACATTTGGGTGAATATAAAAGGTCGTAAAAAAATTTTGAAATACAGTTGATGAATCCGCTAAATATCGTCTTAAGTCTTTTCTATTAAACTAATCATACTTTTTATATTTTTAACGTTAAGTTCACATTATTTTACATCTAAAACACGTCTTTACAATACATTTGGGTGAATATAAAAGGTCGTAAAAAAATTTTGAAATACAGGTGATGAATCCGCTAAATATCGTCTTAAGTCATTTCTATTAAACTAATCATACTTTTTATATTTTTAACGTTAAGTTCACATTATTTTACATCTAAAACACGTGTTTACAATACATTTGGGTGAATACAAAAAATAGAAAAAAAATTTGGTAAAAAATGGTGATAATTCCTCTAAATATCGTTTAAAGTCATTTGTATTGAACTAATCATACTTTTTATATTTTTATCGTTAAGTTCACATATTTTAACATCTAAAACACGTCTTTGCAATACATTTGGGTGAATATAAAAGGTCGTAAAAAAATTTTGAAATACAGTTGATGAATCCGCTTAATATCGTCTTAAGTCATTTCTATTGAACTAATCATACTTTTTATATTTTTATCGTTAAGTTCACATATTTTAACATCTAAAACACGAGTTTACAATACATTTGGGTGAATACAAAAAATAGAAAAAAAATTTTGAAATACAGTTGATGAATCCGCTAAATATCGTCTTAAGTCTTTTCTATTAAACTAATCATACTTTTTATATTTTTATCGTTATGTTCACATAATTTTACATCTAAAACACGCCTTTACAATACATTTGGGTGAATATAAAAGGTCGTAAAAAAATTTTGAAATACGGGTGATGAATCCGCTAAATATCGTCTTAAGTCATTTCTATTAAACTAATCATACTTTTTATATTTTTAACGTTAAGTTCACATTATTTTACATCTAAAACACGAGTTTACAATACATTTGGGTGAATACAAAAAATAGAAAAAAAATTTGGTAAAAAATAGTGATAATTCCGCTAAATATCGTTTAAAGTCATTTGTATTGAACTAATCATACTTTTTATATTTTTATCGTTAAGTTCACATTATTTTACATCTAAAACACGTATTTACAATACATTTGGGTGAATACAAAAAATAGAAAAAAAATTTGGGAAAAAATTGGGTAAAAAATGGTGATAATTCCGCTAAATATCGTTTAAAGACATTTGTATTGAACTAATCATACTTTTTATATTTTTATCGTTAAGTTCACATAATTTTACATCTAAAACACGTCTTTACAATACATTTGGGTGAATATAAAAGGTCGTAAAAAAATTTTGAAATACAGGTGATGAATCCGCTAAATATCGTCTTAAGTCATTTCTATTAAACTAATCATACTTTTTATAATTTTAACGTTAAGTTCACATTATTTTACATCTAAAACACGTGTTTACAATACATTTGGGTGAATACAAAAAATAGAAAAAAAATTTGGTAAAAAATGGTGATAATTCCGCTAAATATCGTTTAAAGTCATTTGTATTGAACTAATCATACTTTTTATATTTTTATCGTTAAGTTCACATTATTTTACATCTAAAACACGTCTTTACAATACATTTGGGTGAATATAAAAGGTCGTAAAAAAATTTTGAAATACAGGTGATGAATCCGCTAAATATCGTCTTAAGTCATTTCTATTAAACTAATCATACTTTTTATATTTTTAACGTTAAGTTCACATTATTTTACATCTAAAACACGTGTTTACAATACATTTGGGTGAATACAAAAAATAGAAAAAAAATTTGGGAAAAAATTGGGTAAAAAATGGTGATAATTCCGCTAAATATCGTTTAAAGACATTTGTATTGAACTAATCATACTTTTTATATTTTTATCGTTAAGTTCACATAATTTTACATCTAAAACACGCCTTTACAATACATTTGGGTGAATATAAAAGGTCGTAAAAAAATTTTGAAATACGGGTGATGAATCCGCTAAATATCGTCTTAAGTCATTTCTATTAAACTAATCATACTTTTTATATTTTTAACGTTAAGTTCACATTATTTTACATATAAAACACGTGTTTACAATATATTTGGGTGAATACAAAAAATAGAAAAAAAATTTGGTAAAAAATGGTGATAATTCCTCTAAATATCGTTTAAAGTCATTTGTATTGAACTAATCATACTTTTTATATTTTTATCGTTAAGTTCACATATTTTAACATCTAAAACACGTCTTTACAATACATTTGGGTGAATATAAAAGGTCGTAAAAAAATTTTGAAATACAGTTGATGAAACCGCTAAATATCGTCTTAAGTCATTTCTATTGAACTAATCATACTTTTTATATTTTTATCGTTAAGTTCACATATTTTAACATCTAAAACACGAGTTTACAATACATTTGGGTGAATACAAAAAATAGAAAAAAAATTTGGTAAAAAATGGTGATAATTCCGCTAAATATCGTTTAAAGTCATTTGTATTGAACTAATCATACTTTTTATATTTTTAACGTTCAGTTCACATTATTTTACATCTAAAACACGTGTTTACAATACATTTGAGTGAATACAAAAAATAGAAAAAAAGTTTGGGAAAAAATTGGGTAAAAAATGGTGATAATTCCGCTAAATATCGTTTAAAGACATTTGTATTGAACTAATCATACTTTTTATATTTTTATCGTTAAGTTCACATAATTTTACATCTAAAACACGTCTTTACAATACATTTGGGTGAATATAAAAGGTCGTAAAAAAATTTTGAAATACAGGTGATGAATCCGCTAAATATCGTCTTAAGTCATTTCTATTAAACTAATCATACTTTTTATAATTTTAACGTTAAGTTCACATTATTTTACATCTAAAACACGTGTTTACAATACATTTGGGTGAATACAAAAAATAGAAAAAAAATTTGGTAAAAAATGGTGATAATTCCGCTAAATATCGTTTAAAGTCATTTGTATTGAACTAATCATACTTTTTATATTTTTATCGTTAAGTTCACATTATTTTACATCTAAAACACGTCTTTACAATACATTTGGGTGAATATAAAAGGTCGTAAAAAAATTTTGAAATACAGGTGATGAATCCGCTAAATATCGTCTTAAGTCATTTCTATTAAACTAATCATACTTTTTATATTTTTAACGTTAAGTTCACATTATTTTACATCTAAAACACGTGTTTACAATACATTTGGGTGAATACAAAAAATAGAAAAAAAATTTGGGAAAAAATTGGGTAAAAAATGGTGATAATTCCGCTAAATATCGTTTAAAGACATTTGTATTGAACTAATCATACTTTTTATATTTTTATCGTTAAGTTCACATAATTTTACATCTAAAACACGCCTTTACAATACATTTGGGTGAATATAAAAGGTCGTAAAAAAATTTTGAAATACGGGTGATGAATCCGCTAAATATCGTCTTAAGTCATTTCTATTAAACTAATCATACTTTTTATATTTTTAACGTTAAGTTCACATTATTTTACATATAAAACACGTGTTTACAATATATTTGGGTGAATACAAAAAATAGAAAAAAAATTTGGTAAAAAATGGTGATAATTCCTCTAAATATCGTTTAAAGTCATTTGTATTGAACTAATCATACTTTTTATATTTTTATCGTTAAGTTCACATATTTTAACATCTAAAACACGTCTTTACAATACATTTGGGTGAATATAAAAGGTCGTAAAAAAATTTTGAAATACAGTTGATGAAACCGCTAAATATCGTCTTAAGTCATTTCTATTGAACTAATCATACTTTTTATATTTTTATCGTTAAGTTCACATATTTTAACATCTAAAACACGAGTTTACAATACATTTGGGTGAATACAAAAAATAGAAAAAAAATTTGGTAAAAAATGGTGATAATTCCGCTAAATATCGTTTAAAGTCATTTGTATTGAACTAATCATACTTTTTATATTTTTAACGTTCAGTTCACATTATTTTACATCTAAAACACGTGTTTACAATACATTTGAGTGAATACAAAAAATAGAAAAAAAGTTTGGGAAAAAATTGGGTAAAAAATGGTGATAATTCCACTAAATATCGTTTAAAGACATTTGTATTGAACTAATCATACTTTTTTATATTTTTATCGTTAAGTTCACATAATTTTACATCTAAAACACGCCTTTACAATACATTTGGGTGAATATAAAAGGTCGTAAAAAAATTTTGAAATACGGGTGATGAATCCGCTAAATATCGTCTTAAGTCATTTCTATTAAACTAATCATACTTTTTATATTTTTAACGTTAAGTTCACATTATTTTACATCTAAAACACGTGTTTACAATACATTTGGGTGAATACAAAAAATAGAAAAAAAATTTGGTAAAAAATGGTGATAATTCCTCTAAATATCGTTTAAAGTCATTTGTATTGAACTAATCATACTTTTTATATTTTTATCGTTAAGTTCACATATTTTAACATCTAAAACACGTCTTTACAATACATTTGGGTGAATATAAAAGGTCGTAAAAAAATTTTGAAATACAGTTGATGAATCCGCTAAATATCGTCTTAAGTCTTTTCTATTAAACTAATCATACTTTTTATATTTTTAACGTTATGTTCACATTATTTTACATCTAAAACACGTCTTTACAATACATTTGGGTGAATATAAAAGGTCGTAAAAAAATTTTGAAATACAGGTGATGAATCCGCTAAATATCGTCTTAAGTCATTTCTATTAAACTAATCATACTTTTTATATTTTTAACGTTAAGTTCACATTATTTTACATCTAAAACACGTGTTTACAATACATTTGGGTGAATACAAAAAATAGAAAAAAAATTTGGTAAAAAATGGTGATAATTCCGCTAAATATCGTTTAAAGTCATTTGTATTGAACTAATCATACTTTTTATATTTTTATCGTTAAGTTCACATTATTTTACATCTAAAACACGTATTTACAATACATTTGGGTGAATACAAAAAATAGAAAAAAAATTTGGGAAAAAATTGGGTAAAAAATGGTGATAATTCCGCTAAATATCGTTTAAAGACATTTGTATTGAACTAATCATACTTTTTATATTTTTATCGTTAAGTTCACATAATTTTACATCTAAAACACGTCTTTACAATACATTTGGGTGAATATAAAAGGTCGTAAAAAAATTTTGAAATACAGGTGATGAATCCGCTAAATATCGTCTTAAGTCATTTCTATTAAACTAATCATACTTTTTATATTTTTAACGTTAAGTTCACATTATTTTACATCTAAAACACGTGTTTACAATACATTTGGGTGAATACAAAAAATAGAAAAAAAATTTGGTAAAAAATGGTGATAATTCCGCTAAATATCGTTTAAAGTCATTTGTATTGAACTAATCATACTTTTTATATTTTTAACGTTCAGTTCACATTATTTTACATCTAAAACACGTGTTTACAATACATTTGAGTGAATACAAAAAATAGAAAAAAAGTTTGGGAAAAAATTGGGTAAAAAATGGTGATAATTCCACTAAATATCGTTTAAAGACATTTGTATTGAACTAATCATACTTTTTTATATTTTTATCGTTAAGTTCACATAATTTTACATCTAAAACACGCCTTTACAATACATTTGGGTGAATATAAAAGGTCGTAAAAAAATTTTGAAATACGGGTGATGAATCCGCTAAATATCGTCTTAAGTCATTTCTATTAAACTAATCATACTTTTTATATTTTTAACGTTAAGTTCACATTATTTTACATCTAAAACACGTGTTTACAATACATTTGGGTGAATACAAAAAATAGAAAAAAAATTTGGTAAAAAATGGTGATAATTCCTCTAAATATCGTTTAAAGTCATTTGTATTGAACTAATCATACTTTTTATATTTTTATCGTTAAGTTCACATATTTTAACATCTAAAACACGTCTTTACAATACATTTGGGTGAATATAAAAGGTCGTAAAAAAATTTTGAAATACAGTTGATGAATCCGCTAAATATCGTCTTAAGTCTTTTCTATTAAACTAATCATACTTTTTATATTTTTAACGTTATGTTCACATTATTTTACATCTAAAACACGTCTTTACAATACATTTGGGTGAATATAAAAGGTCGTAAAAAAATTTTGAAACACAGGTGATGAATCCGCTAAATATCGTCTTAAGTCATTTCTATTAAACTAATCATACTTTTTATATTATTAACGTTAAGTTCACATTATTTTACATCTAAAACACGTGTTTACAATACATTTGGGTGAATACAAAAAATAGAAAAAAAATTTGGTAAAAAATGGTGATAATTCCGCTAAATATCGTTTAAAGTCATTTGTATTGAACTAATCATACTTTTTATATTTTTATCGTTAAGTTCACATTATTTTACATCTAAAACACGTATTTACAATACATTTGGGTGAATACAAAAAATAGAAAAAAAATTTGGGAAAAAATTGGGTAAAAAATGGTGATAATTCCGCTAAATATCGTTTAAAGACATTTGTATTGAACTAATCATACTTTTTATATTTTTATCGTTAAGTTCACATAATTTTACATCTAAAACACGTCTTTACAATACATTTGGGTGAATATAAAAGGTCGTAAAAAAATTTTGAAATACAGGTGATGAATCCGCTAAATATCGTCTTAAGTCATTTCTATTAAACTAATCATACTTTTTATATTTTTAACGTTAAGTTCACATTATTTTACATCTAAAACACGTGTTTACAATACATTTGGGTGAATACAAAAAATAGAAAAAAAATTTGGTAAAAAATGGTGATAATTCCGCTAAATATCGTTTAAAGTCATTTGTATTGAACTAATCATACTTTTTATATTTTTAACGTTCAGTTCACATTATTTTACATCTAAAACACGTGTTTACAATACATTTGAGTGAATACAAAAAATAGAAAAAAAGTTTGGGAAAAAATTGGGTAAAAAATGGTGATAATTCCACTAAATATCGTTTAAAGACATTTGTATTGAACTAATCATACTTTTTTATATTTTTATCGTTAAGTTCACATAATTTTACATCTAAAACACGCCTTTACAATACATTTGGGTGAATATAAAAGGTCGTAAAAAAATTTTGAAATACGGGTGATGAATCCGCTAAATATCGTCTTAAGTCATTTCTATTAAACTAATCATACTTTTTATATTTTTAACGTTAAGTTCACATTATTTTACATCTAAAACACGTGTTTACAATACATTTGGGTGAATACAAAAAATAGAAAAAAAATTTGGTAAAAAATGGTGATAATTCCTCTAAATATCGTTTAAAGTCATTTGTATTGAACTAATCATACTTTTTATATTTTTATCGTTAAGTTCACATATTTTAACATCTAAAACACGTCTTTACAATACATTTGGGTGAATATAAAAGGTCGTAAAAAAATTTTGAAATACAGTTGATGAATCCGCTAAATATCGTCTTAAGTCTTTTCTATTAAACTAATCATACTTTTTATATTTTTAACGTTAAGTTCACATTATTTTACATCTAAAACACGTCTTTACAATACATTTGGGTGAATATAAAAGGTCGTAAAAAAATTTTGAAATACAGGTGATGAATCCGCTAAATATCGTCTTAAGTCATTTCTATTAAACTAATCATACTTTTTATATTTTTAACGTTAAGTTCACATTATTTTACATCTAAAACACGTGTTTACAATACATTTGGGTGAATACAAAAAATAGAAAAAAAATTTGGTAAAAAATGGTGATAATTCCGCTAAATATCGTTTAAAGTCATTTGTATTGAACTAATCATACTTTTTATATTTTTATCGTTAAGTTCACATTATTTTACATCTAAAACACGTCTTTACAATACATTTGGGTGAATATAAAAGGTCGTAAAAAAATTTTGAAATACAGGTGATGAATCCGCTAAATATCGTCTTAAGTCATTTCTATTAAACTAATCATACTTTTTATATTTTTAACGTTAAGTTCACATTATTTTACATCTAAAACACGTGTTTACAATACATTTGGGTGAATACAAAAAATAGAAAAAAAATTTGGGAAAAAATTGGGTAAAAAATGGTGATAATTCCGCTAAATATCGTTTAAAGACATTTGTATTGAACTAATCATACTTTTTATATTTTTATCGTTAAGTTCACATAATTTTACATCTAAAACACGCCTTTACAATACATTTGGGTGAATATAAAAGGTCGTAAAAAAATTTTGAAATACGGGTGATGAATCCGCTAAATATCGTCTTAAGTCATTTCTATTAAACTAATCATACTTTTTATATTTTTAACGTTAAGTTCACATTATTTTACATATAAAACACGTGTTTACAATATATTTGGGTGAATACAAAAAATAGAAAAAAAATTTGGTAAAAAATGGTGATAATTCCTCTAAATATCGTTTAAAGTCATTTGTATTGAACTAATCATACTTTTTATATTTTTATCGTTAAGTTCACATATTTTAACATCTAAAACACGTCTTTACAATACATTTGGGTGAATATAAAAGGTCGTAAAAAAATTTTGAAATACAGTTGATGAAACCGCTAAATATCGTCTTAAGTCATTTCTATTGAACTAATCATACTTTTTATATTTTTATCGTTAAGTTCACATATTTTAACATCTAAAACACGAGTTTACAATACATTTGGGTGAATACAAAAAATAGAAAAAAAATTTGGTAAAAAATGGTGATAATTCCGCTAAATATCGTTTAAAGTCATTTGTATTGAACTAATCATACTTTTTATATTTTTAACGTTCAGTTCACATTATTTTACATCTAAAACACGTCTTTACAATACATTTGGGTGAATATAAAAGGTCGTAAAAAAATTTTGAAATACAGGTGATGAATCCGCTAAATATCGTCTTAAGTCATTTCTATTAAACTAATCATACTTTTTATATTTTTAACGTTAAGTTCACATTATTTTACATCTAAAACACGTGTTTACAATACATTTGGGTGAATACAAAAAATAGAAAAAAAATTTGGGAAAAAATTGGGTAAAAAATGGTGATAATTCCGCTAAATATCGTTTAAAGACATTTGTATTGAACTAATCATACTTTTTATATTTTTATCGTTAAGTTCACATAATTTTACATCTAAAACACGCCTTTACAATACATTTGGGTGAATATAAAAGGTCGTAAAAAAATTTTGAAATACGGGTGATGAATCCGCTAAATATCGTCTTAAGTCATTTCTATTAAACTAATCATACTTTTTATATTTTTAACGTTAAGTTCACATTATTTTACATATAAAACACGTGTTTACAATATATTTGGGTGAATACAAAAAATAGAAAAAAAATTTGGTAAAAAATGGTGATAATTCCTCTAAATATCGTTTAAAGTCATTTGTATTGAACTAATCATACTTTTTATATTTTTATCGTTAAGTTCACATATTTTAACATCTAAAACACGTCTTTACATTACATTTGGGTGAATATAAAAGGTCGTAAAAAAATTTTGAAATACAGTTGATGAAACCGCTAAATATCGTCTTAAGTCATTTCTATTGAACTAATCATACTTTTTATATTTTTATCGTTAAGTTCACATATTTTAACATCTAAAACACGAGTTTACAATACATTTGGGTGAATACAAAAAATAGAAAAAAAATTTGGTAAAAAATGGTGATAATTCCGCTAAATATCGTTTAAAGTCATTTGTATTGAACTAATCATACTTTTTATATTTTTAACGTTCAGTTCACATTATTTTACATCTAAAACACGTGTTTACAATACATTTGAGTGAATACAAAAAATAGAAAAAAAGTTTGGGAAAAAATTGGGTAAAAAATGGTGATAATTCCACTAAATATCGTTTAAAGACATTTGTATTGAACTAATCATACTTTTTTATATTTTTATCGTTAAGTTCACATAATTTTACATCTAAAACACGCCTTTACAATACATTTGGGTGAATATAAAAGGTCGTAAAAAAATTTTGAAATACGGGTGATGAATCGGCTAAATATCGTCTTAAGTCATTTCTATTAAACTAATCATACTTTTTATATTTTTAACGTTAAGTTCACATTATTTTACATCTAAAACACGTGTTTACAATACATTTGGGTGAATACAAAAAATAGAAAAAAAATTTGGTAAAAAATGGTGATAATTCCTCTAAATATCGTTTAAAGTCATTTGTATTGAACTAATCATACTTTTTATATTTTTATCGTTAAGTTCACATATTTTAACATCTAAAACACGTCTTTACAATACATTTGGGTGAATATAAAAGGTCGTAAAAAAATTTTGAAATACAGGTGATGAATCCGCTAAATATCGTCTTAAGTCATTTCTATTAAACTAATCATACTTTTTATATTTTTAACGTTAAGTTCACATTATTTTACATCTAAAACACGTGTTTACAATACATTTGGGTGAATACAAAAAATAGAAAAAAAATTTGGGAAAAAATTGGGTAAAAAATGGTGATAATTCCGCTAAATATCGTTTAAAGACATTTGTATTGAACTAATCATACTTTTTATATTTTTATCGTTAAGTTCACATAATTTTACATCTAAAACACGCCTTTACAATACATTTGGGTGAATATAAAAGGTCGTAAAAAAATTTTGAAATACGGGTGATGAATCCGCTAAATATCGTCTTAAGTCATTTCTATTAAACTAATCATACTTTTTATATTTTTAACGTTAAGTTCACATATTTTAACATCTAAAACACGTCTTTACAATACATTTGGGTGAATATAAAAGGTCGTAAAAAAATTTTGAAATACAGGTGATGAATCCGCTAAATATCGTCTTAAGTCATTTCTATTAAACTAATCATACTTTTTATATTTTTAACGTTAATTTCACATTATTTTACATCTAAAACACGTGTTTACAATACATTTGGGTGAATACAAAAAATAGAAAAAAAATTTGGGAAAAAATTGTGTAAAAAATGGTGATAATACCGCAAAATATCGTTTAAAGACATTTGTATTGAACTAATCATACTTTTTATATTTTTATCGTTAAGTTCACATTATTTTACATCTAAAACACGTCTTTACAATACATTTGGGTGAATATAAAAGGTCGTAAAAAAATTTTGAAATACAGGTGATGAATCCGCTAAATATCGTCTTAAGTCATTTCTATTAAACTAATCATACTTTTTATATTTTTAACGTTAAGTTCACATTATTTTACATCTAAAACACGAGTTTACAATACATTTGGGTGAATACAAAAAATAGAAAAAAAATTTGGTAAAAAATGGTGATAATTCCGCTAAATATCGTTTAAAGTCATTTGTATTGAACTAATCATACTTTTTATATTTTTATCGTTAAGTTCACATTATTATACATCTAAAACACGTATTTACAATACATTTGGGTGAATACAAAAAATAGAAAAAAAATTTGGGAAAAAATTGGGTAAAAAATGGGGATAATTCCGCTAAATATCGTTTAAAGACATTTGTATTGAACTAATCATACTTTTTATATTTTTATCGTTAAGTTCACATAATTTTACATCTAAAACACGTCTTTACAATACATTTGGGTGAATATAAAAGGTCGTAAAAAAATTTTGAAATACAGGTGATGAATCCGCTAAATATCGTCTTAAGTCATTTCTATTAAACTAATCATACTTTTTATATTTTTAACGTTAAGTTCACATTATTTTACATCTAAAACACGTGTTTACAATACATTTGGGTGAATACAAAAAATAGAAAAAAAATTTGGTAAAAAATGGTGATAATTCCGCTAAATATCGTTTAAAGTCATTTGTATTGAACTAATCATACTTTTTATATTTTTATCGTTAAGTTCACATTATTTTACATCTAAAACACGTCTTTACAATACATTTGGGTGAATATAAAAGGTCGTAAAAAAATTTTGAAATACAGGTGATGAATCCGCTAAATATCGTCTTAAGTCATTTCTATTAAACTAATCATACTTTTTATATTTTTAACGTTAAGTTCACATTATTTTACATCTAAAACACGAGTTTACAATACATTTGGGTGAATACAAAAAATAGAAAAAAAATTTGGTAAAAAATGGTGATAATTCCGCTAAATATCGTTTAAAGTCATTTGTATAGAACTAATCATACTTTTTATATTTTTATCGTTAAGTTCACATTATTTTACATCTAAAACACGTATTTACAATACATTTGGGTGAATACAAAAAATAGAAAAAAAATTTGGGAAAAAATTGGGTAAAAAATGGTGATAATTCCGCTAAATATCGTTTAAAGACATTTGTATTGAACTAATCATACTTTTTATATTTTTATCGTTAAGTTCACATTATTTTACATCTAAAACACGTGTTTACAATACATTTGGGTGAATATAGAAGGTCGTAAAAAAATTTTGAAATACAGGTGATGAATCCGCTAAATATCGTCTTAAGTCATTTCTATTAAACTAATCATACTTTTTATATTTTTAACGTTAAGTTCACATTATTTTACATCTAAAACACGTGTTTACAATACATTTGGGTGAATACAAAAAATAGAAAAAAAAATTGGGAAAAAATTTGGTAATAAATGGTGATAATTTCGCTAAATATCGATGAAAGTCATTAGTATTGAACTAATCATACTTTTTATATTTTTATCGTTAAGTTCACATTATTTTACATCTAAAACACGTCTTTACAATACATTTTGGTGAATACAAAAAATAGAAAAAAAATTTGGTAAAAAATGGTGATAATTCCGCTAAATATCGTTGAAAGTCATATGTATTGAACTAATCATACTTTTTATATTTTTATCGTTAAGTTCACATATTTTAACATCTAAAACACGTCTTTACAATACATTTGGGTGAATATAAAAGGTCGTAAAAAAATTTTGAAATACAGTTGATGAAACCGCTAAATATCGTCTTAAGTCATTTCTATTGAACTAATCATACTTTTTATATTTTTATCGTTAAGTTCACATATTTTAACATATAAAACACGAGTTTACAATACATTTGGGTGAATACAAAAAATAGAAAAAAAATTTGGTAAAAAATGGTGATAATTCCGCTAAATATCGTTTAAAGTCATTTGTATTGAACTAATCATACTTTTTATATTTTTAACGTTCAGTTCACATTATTTTACATCTAAAACACGTGTTTACAATACATTTGAGTGAATACAAAAAATAGAAAAAAAATTTGGGAAAAAATTGGGTAAAAAATGGTGATAATTCCGCTAAATATCGTTTAACGACATTTGTATTGACTTAATCATACTTTTTATATTTTTATCGTTAAGTTCACATAATTTTACATCTAAAACACGCCTTTACAATACATTTGGGTGAATATAAAAGGTCGTAAAAAAATTTTGAAATACGGGTGATGAATCCGCTAAATATCGTCTTAAGTCATTTCTATTAAACTAATCATACTTTTTATATTTTTAACGTTAAGTTCACATTATTTTACATCTAAAACACGTGTTTACATTACATTTGGGTGAATACAAAAAATAGAAAAAAAATTTGGTAAAAAATGGTGATAATTCCTCTAAATATCGTTTAAAGACATTTGTATTGAACTAATCATACTTTTTATATTTTTATCGTTAAGTTCACATAATTTTACATCTAAAACACGCCTTTACAATACATTTTGGGTGAATATAAAAGGTCGTAAAAAAATTTTGAAATACGGGTGATGAATCCGCTAAATATCGTCTTAAGTCATTTCTATTAAACTAATCATACTTTTTATATTTTTAACGTTAAGTTCACATTATTTTACATCTAAAACACGTGTTTACAATATATTTGGGTGAATACAAAAAATAGAAAAAAAATTTGGTAAAAAATGGTGATAATTCCTCTAAATATCGTTTAAAGTCATTTGTATTGAACTAATCATACTTTTTATATTTTTATCGTTAAGTTCACATATTTTAACATCTAAAACACGTCTTTACAATACATTTGGGTGAATATAAAAGGTCGTAAAAAAATTTTGAAATACAGTTGATGAAACCGCTAAATATCGTCTTAAGTCATTTCTATTGAACTAATCATACTTTTTATATTTTTATCGTTAAGTTCACATATTTTAACATCTAAAACACGAGTTTACAATACATTTGGGTGAATACAAAAAATAGAAAAAAAATTTTGAAATACAGTTGATGAATCCGCTAAATATCGTCTTAAGTCTTTTCTATTAAACTAATCATACTTTTTATATTTTTAACGTTAAGTTCACATTATTTTACATCTAAAACACGTCTTTACAATACATTTGGGTGAATATAAAAGGTCGTAAAAAAATTTTGAAATACAGGTGATGAATCCGCTAAATATCGTCTTAAGTCATTTCTATTAAACTAATCATACTTTTTATATTTTTAACGTTAAGTTCACATTATTTTACATCTAAAACACGTGTTTACAATACATTTGGGTGAATATAGAAGGTCGTAAAAAAATTTTGAAATACAGGTGATGAATCCGCTAAATATCGTCTTAAGTCATTTCTATTAAACTAATCATACTTTTTATATTTTTAACGTTAAGTTCACATTATTTTACATCTAAAACACGTGTTTACAATACATTTGGGTGAATACAAAAAATAGAAAAAAAAATTGGGAAAAAATTTGGTAATAAATGGTGATAATTTCGCTAAATATCGATGAAAGTCATTTGTATTGAACTAATCATACTTTTTATATTTTTATCGTTAAGTTCACATTATTTTACATCTAAAACACGTCTTTACAATACATTTTGGTGAATACAAAAAATAGAAAAAAAATTTGGTAAAAAATGGTGATAATTCCGCTAAATATCGTTGAAAGTCATATGTATTGAACTAATCATACTTTTTATATTTTTATCGTTAAGTTCACATATTTTAACATCTAAAACACGTCTTTACAATACATTTGGGTGAATATAAAAGGTCGTAAAAAAATTTTGAAATACAGTTGATGAAACCGCTAAATATCGTCTTAAGTCATTTCTATTGAACTAATCATACTTTTTATATTTTTATCGTTAAGTTCACATATTTTAACATCTAAAACACGAGTTTACAATACATTTGGGTGAATACAAAAAATAGAAAAAAAATTTGGTAAAAAATGGTGATAATTCCGCTAAATATCGTTTAAAGTCATTTGTATTGAACTAATCATACTTTTTATATTTTTAACGTTCAGTTCACATTATTTTACATCTAAAACACGTGTTTACAATACATTTGAGTGAATACAAAAAATAGAAAAAAAATTTGGGAAAAAATTGGGTAAAAAATGGTGATAATTCCGCTAAATATCGTTTAAAGACATTTGTATTGAACTAATCATACTTTTTATATTTTTATCGTTAAGTTCACATAATTTTACATCTAAAACACGCCTTTACAATACATTTGGGTGAATATAAAAGGTCGTAAAAAAATTTTGAAATACGGGTGATGAATCCGCTAAATATCGTCTTAAGTCATTTCTATTAAACTAATCATACTTTTTATATTTTTAACGTTAAGTTCACATTATTTTACATCTAAAACACGTGTTTACAATATATTTGGGTGAATACAAAAAATAGAAAAAAAATTTGGTAAAAAATGGTGATAATTCCTCTAAATATCGTTTAAAGTCATTTGTATTGAACTAATCATACTTTTTCTATTTTTATCGTTAAGTTCACATATTTTAACATCTAAAACACGTCTTTACAATACATTTGGGTGAATATAAAAGGTCGTAAAAAAATTTTGAAATACAGTTGATGAATCCGCTAAATATCGTCTTAAGTCTTTTCTATTAAACTAATCATACTTTTTATATTTTTAACGTAAAGTAACATTATTTTACATCTAAAACACGTCTTTACAATACATTTGGGTGAATATAAAAGGTCGTAAAAAAATTTTGAAATACAGGTGATGAATCCGCTAAATATCGTCTTAAGTCATTTCTATTAAACTAATCATACTTTTTATATTTTTAACGTTAAGTTCACATTATTTTACATCTAAAACACGTGTTTACAATACATTTGGGTGAATACAAAAAATAGAAAAAAAATTTGGGAAAAAATTGTGTAAAAAATGGTGATAATACAGCAAAATATCGTTTAATGACATTTGTATTGAACTAATCATACTTTTTATATTTTTATCGTTAAGTTCACATAATTTTACATCTAAAACACGTCTTTACAATACATTTGGGTGAAAATAAAAGGTCGTAAAAAAATTTTGAAATACGGGTGATGAATCCGCTAAATATCGTCTAAAGTCATTTCTATTAAACTAATCATACTTTTTATATTTTTATCGTTAAGTTCACATTATTTTACATCTAAAACACGTCTTTACAATACATTTTGGTGAATACAAAAAATAGAAAAAAAATTTGGTAAAAAATGGTGATAATTCCGCTAAATATCGTTGAAAGTCATATGTATTGAACTAATCATACTTTTTATATTTTTATCGTTAAGTTCACATATTTTAACATCTAAAACACGTCTTTACAATACATTTGGGTGAATATAAAAGGTCGTAAAAAAATTTTGAAATACAGTTGATGAAACCGCTAAATATCGTCTTAAGTCATTTCTATTGAACTAATCATACTTTTTATATTTTTATCGTTAAGTTCACATATTTTAACATCTAAAACACGAGTTTACAATACATTTGGGTGAATACAAAAAATAGAAAAAAAATTTGGTAAAAAATGGTGATAATTCCGCTAAATATCGTTTAAAGTCATTTGTATTGAACTAATCATACTTTTTATATTTTTAACGTTCAGTTCACATTATTTTACATCTAAAACACGTGTTTACAATACATTTGAGTGAATACAAAAAATAGAAAAAAAATTTGGGAAAAAATTGGGTAAAAAATGGTGATAATTCCGCTAAATATCGTTTAAAGACATTTGTATTGAACTAATCATACTTTTTATATTTTTATCGTTAAGTTCACATAATTTTACATCTAAAACACGCCTTTACAATACATTTGGGTGAATATAAAAGGTCGTAAAAAAATTTTGAAATACGGGTGATGAATCCGCTAAATATCGTCTTAAGTCATTTCTATTAAACTAATCATACTTTTTATATTTTTAACGTTAAGTTCACATTATTTTACATCTAAAACACGTGTTTACAATATATTTGGGTGAATACAAAAAATAGAAAAAAAATTTGGTAAAAAATGGTGATAATTCCTCTAAATATCGTTTAAAGTCATTTGTATTGAACTAATCATACTTTTTCTATTTTTATCGTTAAGTTCACATATTTTAACATCTAAAACACGTCTTTACAATACATTTGGGTGAATATAAAAGGTCGTAAAAAAATTTTGAAATACAGTTGATGAATCCGCTAAATATCGTCTTAAGTCTTTTCTATTAAACTAATCATACTTTTTATATTTTTAACGTAAAGTAACATTATTTTACATCTAAAACACGTCTTTACAATACATTTGGGTGAATATAAAAGGTCGTAAAAAAATTTTGAAATACAGGTGATGAATCCGCTAAATATCGTCTTAAGTCATTTCTATTAAACTAATCATACTTTTTATATTTTTAACGTTAAGTTCACATTATTTTACATCTAAAACACGTGTTTACAATACATTTGGGTGAATACAAAAAATAGAAAAAAAATTTGGGAAAAAATTGTGTAAAAAATGGTGATAATACAGCAAAATATCGTTTAATGACATTTGTATTGAACTAATCATACTTTTTATATTTTTATCGTTAAGTTCACATAATTTTACATCTAAAACACGTCTTTACAATACATTTGGGTGAAAATAAAAGGTCGTAAAAAAATTTTGAAATACGGGTGATGAATCCGCTAAATATCGTCTAAAGTCATTTCTATTAAACTAATCATACTTTTTATATTTTTAACGTTAAGTTCACATTATTTTACATCTAAAACACGTGTTTACAATACATTTGGGTGAATATAGAAGGTCGTAAAAAAATTTTGAAATACAGGTGATGAATCCGCTAAATATCGTCTTAAGTCATTTCTATTAAACTAATCATACTTTTTATATTTTTAACGTTAAGTTCACATTATTTTACATCTAAAACACGTGTTTACAATACATTTGGGTGAATACAAAAAATAGAAAAAAAAATTGGGAAAAAATTTGGTAATAAATGGTGATAATTTCGCTAAATATCGATGAAAGTCATTTGTATTGAACTAATCATACTTTTTATATTTTTATCGTTAAGTTCACATTATTTTACATCTAAAACACGTCTTTACAATACATTTTGGTGAATACAAAAAATAGAAAAAAAATTTGGTAAAAAATGGTGATAATTCCGCTAAATATCGTTGAAAGTCATATGTATTGAACTAATCATACTTTTTATATTTTTATCGTTAAGTTCACATATTTTAACATCTAAAACACGTCTTTACAATACATTTGGGTGAATATAAAAGGTCGTAAAAAAATTTTGAAATACAGTTGATGAAACCGCTAAATATCGTCTTAAGTCATTTCTATTGAACTAATCATACTTTTTATATTTTTATCGTTAAGTTCACATATTTTAACATATAAAACACGAGTTTACAATACATTTGGGTGAATACAAAAAATAGAAAAAAAATTTGGTAAAAAATGGTGATAATTCCGCTAAATATCGTTTAAAGTCATTTGTATTGAACTAATCATACTTTTTATATTTTTAACGTTCAGTTCACATTATTTTACATCTAAAACACGTGTTTACAATACATTTGAGTGAATACAAAAAATAGAAAAAAAATTTGGGAAAAAATTGGGTAAAAAATGGTGATAATTCCGCTAAATATCGTTTAACGACATTTGTATTGACTTAATCATACTTTTTATATTTTTATCGTTAAGTTCACATAATTTTACATCTAAAACACGCCTTTACAATACATTTGGGTGAATATAAAAGGTCGTAAAAAAATTTTGAAATACGGGTGATGAATCCGCTAAATATCGTCTTAAGTCATTTCTATTAAACTAATCATACTTTTTATATTTTTAACGTTAAGTTCACATTATTTTACATCTAAAACACGTGTTTACAATACATTTGGGTGAATACAAAAAATAGAAAAAAAATTTGGTAAAAAATGGTGATAATTCCTCTAAATATCGTTTAAAGACATTTGTATTGAACTAATCATACTTTTTATATTTTTATCGTTAAGTTCACATAATTTTACATCTAAAACACGCCTTTACAATACATTTTGGGTGAATATAAAAGGTCGTAAAAAAATTTTGAAATACGGGTGATGAATCCGCTAAATATCGTCTTAAGTCATTTCTATTAAACTAATCATACTTTTTATATTTTTAACGTTAAGTTCACATTATTTTACATCTAAAACACGTGTTTACAATACATTTGGGTGAATACAAAAAATAGAAAAAAAAATTGGGAAAAAATTTGGTAATAAATGGTGATAATTTCGCTAAATATCGATGAAAGTCTTTTGTATTGAACTAATCATACTTTTTATATTTTTGTCGTTAAGTTCACATTATTTTACATCTAAAACACGTGTTTACAATATATTTGGGTGAATACAAAAAATAGAAAAAAAATTTGGTAAAAAATGGTGATAATTCCTCTAAATATCGTTTAAAGTCATTTGTATTGAACTAATCATACTTTTTATATTTTTATCGTTAAGTTCACATATTTTAACATCTAAAACACGTCTTTACAATACATTTGAGTGAATATAAAAGGTCGTAAAAAAATTTTGAAATACAGTTGATCAAACCGCTAAATATCGTCTTAAGTCATTTCTATTGAACTAATCATACTTTTTATATTTTTATCGTTAAGTTCACATATTTTAACATCTAAAACATGAGTTTACAATACATTTGGGTGAATACAAAAAATAGAAAAAAAATTTTGAAATACAGTTGATGAATCCGCTAAATATCGTCTTAAGTCTTTTCTATTAAACTAATCATACTTTTTATATTTTTAACGTTAAGTTCACATTATTTTACATCTAAAACACGTGTTTACAATACATTTGGGTGAATATAGAAGGTCGTAAAAAAATTTTGAAATACAGGTGATGAATCCGCTAAATATCGTCTTAAGTCATTTCTATTAAACTAATCATACTTTTTATATTTTTAACGTTAAGTTCACATTATTTTACATCTAAAACACGTGTTTACAATACATTTGGGTGAATACAAAAAATAGAAAAAAAAATTGGGAAAAAATTTGGTAATAAATGGTGATAATTTCGCTAAATATCGATGAAAGTCATTTGTATTGAACTAATCATACTTTTTATATTTTTATCGTTAAGTTCACATTATTTTACATCTAAAACACGTCTTTACAATACATTTTGGTGAATACAAAAAATAGAAAAAAAATTTGGTAAAAAATGGTGATAATTCCGCTAAATATCGTTGAAAGTCATATGTATTGAACTAATCATACTTTTTATATTTTTATCGTTAAGTTCACATATTTTAACATCTAAAACACGTCTTTACAATACATTTGGGTGAATATAAAAGGTCGTAAAAAAATTTTGAAATACAGTTGATGAAACCGCTAAATATCGTCTTAAGTCATTTCTATTGAACTAATCATACTTTTTATATTTTTATCGTTAAGTTCACATATTTTAACATCTAAAACACGAGTTTACAATACATTTGGGTGAATACAAAAAATAGAAAAAAAATTTGGTAAAAAATGGTGATAATTCCGCTAAATATCGTTTAAAGTCATTTGTATTGAACTAATCATACTTTTTATATTTTTAACGTTCAGTTCACATTATTTTACATCTAAAACACGTGTTTACAATACATTTGAGTGAATACAAAAAATAGAAAAAAAATTTGGGAAAAAATTGGGTAAAAAATGGTGATAATTCCGCTAAATATCGTTTAAAGACATTTGTATTGAACTAATCATACTTTTTATATTTTTAACGTTAAGTTCACATTATTTTACATCTAAAACATGTCTTTACAATACATTTGGGTGAAAATAAAAGGTCGTAAAAAAATTTTGAAATACGGGTGATGAATCCGCTAAATATCGTCTAAAGTCATTTCTATTAAACTAATCATACTTTTTATATTTTTAACGTTAAGTTCACATTATTTTACATCTAAAACACGTGTTTACAATACATTTGGGTGAATATAGAAGGTCGTAAAAAAATTTTGAAATACAGGTGATGAATCCGCTAAATATCGTCTTAAGTCATTTCTATTAAACTAATCATACTTTTTATATTTTTAACGTTAAGTTCACATTATTTTACATCTAAAACACGTGTTTACAATACATTTGGGTGAATACAAAAAATAGAAAAAAAAATTGGGAAAAAATTTGGTAATAAATGGTGATAATTTCGCTAAATATCGATGAAAGTCATTTGTATTGAACTAATCATACTTTTTATATTTTTATCGTTAAGTTCACATTATTTTACATCTAAAACACGTCTTTACAATACATTTTGGTGAATACAAAAAATAGAAAAAAAATTTGGTAAAAAATGGTGATAATTCCGCTAAATATCGTTGAAAGTCATATGTATTGAACTAATCATACTTTTTATATTTTTATCGTTAAGTTCACATATTTTAACATCTAAAACACGTCTTTACAATACATTTGGGTGAATATAAAAGGTCGTAAAAAAATTTTGAAATACAGTTGATGAAACCGCTAAATATCGTCTTAAGTCATTTCTATTGAACTAATCATACTTTTTATATTTTTATCGTTAAGTTCACATATTTTAACATATAAAACACGAGTTTACAATACATTTGGGTGAATACAAAAAATAGAAAAAAAATTTGGTAAAAAATGGTGATAATTCCGCTAAATATCGTTTAAAGTCATTTGTATTGAACTAATCATACTTTTTATATTTTTAACGTTCAGTTCACATTATTTTACATCTAAAACACGTGTTTACAATACATTTGGGTGAATACAAAAAATAGAAAAAAAAATTGGGAAAAAATTTGGTAATAAATGGTGATAATTTCGCTAAATATCGATGAAAGTCATTTGTATTGAACTAATCATACTTTTTATATTTTTATCGTTAAGTTCACTTTATTTTACATCTAAAACACGTCTTTACAATACATTTTGATGAATACAAAAAATAGAAAAAAAATTTGGTAAAAAATGGTGATAATTCCGCTAAATATCGTTGAAAGTCATATGTATTGAACTAATCATACTTTTTATATTTTTATCGTTAAGTTCACATATTTTAACATCTAAAACACGTCTTTACAATACATTTGGGTGAATATAAAAGGTCGTAAAAAAATTTTGAAATACAGTTGATGAAACCGCTAAATATCGTCTTAAGTCATTTCTATTGAACTAATCATACTTTTTATATTTTTATCGTTAAGTTCACATATTTTAACATCTAAAACACGAGTTTACAATACATTTGGGTGAATACAAAAAATAGAAAAAAAATTTGGTAAAAAATGGTGATAATTCCGCTAAATATCGTTTAAAGTCATTTGTATTGAACTAATCATACTTTTTATATTTTTAACGTTCAGTTCACATTATTTTACATCTAAAACACGTGTTTACAATACATTTGAGTGAATACAAAAAATAGAAAAAAAATTTGGGAAAAAATTGGGTAAAAAATGGTGATAATTCCGCTAAATATCGTTTAAAGACATTTGTATTGAACTAATCATACTTTTTATATTTTTAACGTTAAGTTCACATTATTTTACATCTAAAACATGTCTTTACAATACATTTGGGTGAAAATAAAAGGTCGTAAAAAAATTTTGAAATACGGGTGATGAATCCGCTAAATATCGTCTAAAGTCATTTCTATTAAACTAATCATACTTTTTATATTTTTAACGTTAAGTTCACATTATTTTACATCTAAAACACGTGTTTACAATACATTTGGGTGAATATAGAAGGTCGTAAAAAAATTTTGAAATACAGGTGATGAATCCGCTAAATATCGTCTTAAGTCATTTCTATTAAACTAATCATACTTTTTATATTTTTAACGTTAAGTTCACATTATTTTACATCTAAAACACGTGTTTACAATACATTTGGGTGAATACAAAAAATAGAAAAAAAAATTGGGAAAAAATTTGGTAATAAATGGTGATAATTTCGCTAAATATCGATGAAAGTCATTTGTATTGAACTAATCATACTTTTTATATTTTTATCGTTAAGTTCACATTATTTTACATCTAAAACACGTCTTTACAATACATTTTGGTGAATACAAAAAATAGAAAAAAAATTTGGTAAAAAATGGTGATAATTCCGCTAAATATCGTTGAAAGTCATATGTATTGAACTAATCATACTTTTTATATTTTTATCGTTAAGTTCACATATTTTAACATCTAAAACACGTCTTTACAATACATTTGGGTGAATATAAAAGGTCGTAAAAAAATTTTGAAATACAGTTGATGAAACCGCTAAATATCGTCTTAAGTCATTTCTATTGAACTAATCATACTTTTTATATTTTTATCGTTAAGTTCACATATTTTAACATATAAAACACGAGTTTACAATACATTTGGGTGAATACAAAAAATAGAAAAAAAATTTGGTAAAAAATGGTGATAATTCCGCTAAATATCGTTTAAAGTCATTTGTATTGAACTAATCATACTTTTTATATTTTTAACGTTCAGTTCACATTATTTTACATCTAAAACACGTGTTTACAATACATTTGAGTGAATACAAAAAATAGAAAAAAAATTTGGGAAAAAATTGGGTAAAAAATGGTGATAATTCCGCTAAATATCGTTTAACGACATTTGTATTGACTTAATCATACTTTTTATATTTTTATCGTTAAGTTCACATAATTTTACATCTAAAACACGCCTTTACAATACATTTGGGTGAATATAAAAGGTCGTAAAAAAATTTTGAAATACGGGTGATGAATCCGCTAAATATCGTCTTAAGTCATTTCTATTAAACTAATCATACTTTTTATATTTTTAACGTTAAGTTCACATTATTTTACATCTAAAACACGTGTTTACAATACATTTGGGTGAATACAAAAAATAGAAAAAAAATTTGGTAAAAAATGGTGATAATTCCTCTAAATATCGTTTAAAGACATTTGTATTGAACTAATCATACTTTTTATATTTTTATCGTTAAGTTCACATAATTTTACATCTAAAACACGCCTTTACAATACATTTTGGGTGAATATAAAAGGTCGTAAAAAAATTTTGAAATACGGGTGATGAATCCGCTAAATATCGTCTTAAGTCATTTCTATTAAACTAATCATACTTTTTATATTTTTAACGTTAAGTTCACATTATTTTACATCTAAAACACGTGTTTACAATACATTTGGGTGAATACAAAAAATAGAAAAAAAAATTGGGAAAAAATTTGGTAATAAATGGTGATAATTTCGCTAAATATCGATGAAAGTCTTTTGTATTGAACTAATCATACTTTTTATATTTTTGTCGTTAAGTTCACATTATTTTACATCTAAAACACGTGTTTACAATATATTTGGGTGAATACAAAAAATAGAAAAAAAATTTGGTAAAAAATGGTGATAATTCCTCTAAATATCGTTTAAAGTCATTTGTATTGAACTAATCATACTTTTTATATTTTTATCGTTAAGTTCACATATTTTAACATCTAAAACACGTCTTTACAATACATTTGAGTGAATATAAAAGGTCGTAAAAAAATTTTGAAATACAGTTGATCAAACCGCTAAATATCGTCTTAAGTCATTTCTATTGAACTAATCATACTTTTTATATTTTTATCGTTAAGTTCACATATTTTAACATCTAAAACATGAGTTTACAATACATTTGGGTGAATACAAAAAATAGAAAAAAAATTTTGAAATACAGTTGATGAATCCGCTAAATATCGTCTTAAGTCTTTTCTATTAAACTAATCATACTTTTTATATTTTTAACGTTAAGTTCACATTATTTTACATCTAAAACACGTGTTTACAATACATTTGGGTGAATATAGAAGGTCGTAAAAAAATTTTGAAATACAGGTGATGAATCCGCTAAATATCGTCTTAAGTCATTTCTATTAAACTAATCATACTTTTTATATTTTTAACGTTAAGTTCACATTATTTTACATCTAAAACACGTGTTTACAATACATTTGGGTGAATACAAAAAATAGAAAAAAAAATTGGGAAAAAATTTGGTAATAAATGGTGATAATTTCGCTAAATATCGATGAAAGTCATTTGTATTGAACTAATCATACTTTTTATATTTTTATCGTTAAGTTCACATTATTTTACATCTAAAACACGTCTTTACAATACATTTTGGTGAATACAAAAAATAGAAAAAAAATTTGGTAAAAAATGGTGATAATTCCGCTAAATATCGTTGAAAGTCATATGTATTGAACTAATCATACTTTTTATATTTTTATCGTTAAGTTCACATATTTTAACATCTAAAACACGTCTTTACAATACATTTGGGTGAATATAAAAGGTCGTAAAAAAATTTTGAAATACAGTTGATGAAACCGCTAAATATCGTCTTAAGTCATTTCTATTGAACTAATCATACTTTTTATATTTTTATCGTTAAGTTCACATATTTTAACATATAAAACACGAGTTTACAATACATTTGGGTGAATACAAAAAATAGAAAAAAAATTTGGTAAAAAATGGTGATAATTCCGCTAAATATCGTTTAAAGTCATTTGTATTGAACTAATCATACTTTTTATATTTTTAACGTTCAGTTCACATTATTTTACATCTAAAACACGTGTTTACAATACATTTGGGTGAATACAAAAAATAGAAAAAAAAATTGGGAAAAAATTTGGTAATAAATGGTGATAATTTCGCTAAATATCGATGAAAGTCATTTGTATTGAACTAATCATACTTTTTATATTTTTATCGTTAAGTTCACTTTATTTTACATCTAAAACACGTCTTTACAATACATTTTGGTGAATACAAAAAATAGAAAAAAAATTTGGTAAAAAATGGTGATAATTCCGCTAAATATCGTTGAAAGTCATATGTATTGAACTAATCATACTTTTTATATTTTTATCGTTAAGTTCACATATTTTAACATCTAAAACACGTCTTTACAATACATTTGGGTGAATATAAAAGGTCGTAAAAAAATTTTGAAATACAGTTGATGAAACCGCTAAATATCGTCTTAAGTCATTTCTATTGAACTAATCATACTTTTTATATTTTTATCGTTAAGTTCACATATTTTAACATCTAAAACACGAGTTTACAATACATTTGGGTGAAAACAAAAAATAGAAAAAAAATTTGGTAAAAAATGGTGATAATTCCGCTAAATATCGTTTAAAGTCATTTGTATTGAACTAATCATACTTTTTATATTTTTAACGTTCAGTTCACATTATTTTACATCTAAAACACGTGTTTACAATACATTTGAGTGAATACAAAAAATAGAAAAAAAATTTGGGAAAAAATTGGGTAAAAAATGGTGATAATTCCGCTAAATATCGTTTAAAGACATTTGTATTGAACTAATCATACTTTTTATATTTTTAACGTTAAGTTCACATTATTTTACATCTAAAACATGTCTTTACAATACATTTGGGTGAAAATAAAAGGTCGTAAAAAAATTTTGAAATACGGGTGATGAATCCGCTAAATATCGTCTAAAGTCATTTCTATTAAACTAATCATACTTTTTATATTTTTAACGTTAAGTTCACATTATTTTACATCTAAAACACGTGTTTACAATACATTTGGGTGAATATAGAAGGTCGTAAAAAAATTTTGAAATACAGGTGATGAATCCGCTAAATATCGTCTTAAGTCATTTCTATTAAACTAATCATACTTTTTATATTTTTAACGTTAAGTTCACATTATTTTACATCTAAAACACGTGTTTACAATACATTTGGGTGAATACAAAAAATAGAAAAAAAAATTGGGAAAAAATTTGGTAATAAATGGTGATAATTTCGCTAAATATCGATGAAAGTCATTTGTATTGAACTAATCATACTTTTTATATTTTTATCGTTAAGTTCACATTATTTTACATCTAAAACACGTCTTTACAATACATTTTGGTGAATACAAAAAATAGAAAAAAAATTTGGTAAAAAATGGTGATAATTCCGCTAAATATCGTTGAAAGTCATATGTATTGAACTAATCATACTTTTTATATTTTTATCGTTAAGTTCACATATTTTAACATCTAAAACACGTCTTTACAATACATTTGGGTGAATATAAAAGGTCGTAAAAAAATTTTGAAATACAGTTGATGAAACCGCTAAATATCGTCTTAAGTCATTTCTATTGAACTAATCATACTTTTTATATTTTTATCGTTAAGTTCACATATTTTAACATATAAAACACGAGTTTACAATACATTTGGGTGAATACAAAAAATAGAAAAAAAATTTGGTAAAAAATGGTGATAATTCCGCTAAATATCGTTTAAAGTCATTTGTATTGAACTAATCATACTTTTTATATTTTTAACGTTCAGTTCACATTATTTTACATCTAAAACACGTGTTTACAATACATTTGAGTGAATACAAAAAATAGAAAAAAAATTTGGGAAAAAATTGGGTAAAAAATGGTGATAATTCCGCTAAATATCGTTTAACGACATTTGTATTGACTTAATCATACTTTTTATATTTTTATCGTTAAGTTCACATAATTTTAAATCTAAAACACGCCTTTACAATACATTTGGGTGAATATAAAAGGTCGTAAAAAAATTTTGAAATACGGGTGATGAATCCGCTAAATATCGTCTTAAGTCATTTCTATTAAACTAATCATACTTTTTATATTTTTAACGTTAAGTTCACATTATTTTACATCTAAAACACGTGTTTACAATACATTTGGGTGAATACAAAAAATAGAAAAAAAATTTGGTAAAAAATGGTGATAATTCCTCTAAATATCGTTTAAAGACATTTGTATTGAACTAATCATACTTTTTATATTTTTATCGTTAAGTTCACATAATTTTACATCTAAAACACGCCTTTACAATACATTTTGGGTGAATATAAAAGGTCGTAAAAAAATTTTGAAATACGGGTGATGAATCCGCTAAATATCGTCTTAAGTCATTTCTATTAAACTAATCATACTTTTTATATTTTTAACGTTAAGTTCACATTATTTTACATCTAAAACACGTGTTTACAATACATTTGGGTGAATACAAAAAATAGAAAAAAAAATTGGGAAAAAATTTGGTAATAAATGGTGATAATTTCGCTAAATATCGATGAAAGTCTTTTGTATTGAACTAATCATACTTTTTATATTTTTGTCGTTAAGTTCACATTATTTTACATCTAAAACACGTGTTTACAATATATTTGGGTGAATACAAAAAATAGAAAAAAAATTTGGTAAAAAATGGTGATAATTCCTCTAAATATCGTTTAAAGTCATTTGTATTGAACTAATCATACTTTTTATATTTTTATCGTTAAGTTCACATATTTTAACATCTAAAACACGTCTTTACAATACATTTGAGTGAATATAAAAGGTCGTAAAAAAATTTTGAAATACAGTTGATCAAACCGCTAAATATCGTCTTAAGTCATTTCTATTGAACTAATCATACTTTTTATATTTTTATCGTTAAGTTCACATATTTTAACATCTAAAACATGAGTTTACAATACATTTGGGTGAATACAAAAAATAGAAAAAAAATTTTGAAATACAGTTGATGAATCCGCTAAATATCGTCTTAAGTCTTTTCTATTAAACTAATCATACTTTTTATATTTTTAACGTTAAGTTCACATTATTTTACATCTAAAACACGTGTTTACAATACATTTGGGTGAATATAGAAGGTCGTAAAAAAATTTTGAAATACAGGTGATGAATCCGCTAAATATCGTCTTAAGTCATTTCTATTAAACTAATCATACTTTTTATATTTTTAACGTTAAGTTCACATTATTTTACATCTAAAACACGTGTTTACAATACATTTGGGTGAATACAAAAAATAGAAAAAAAAATTGGGAAAAAATTTGGTAATAAATGGTGATAATTTCGCTAAATATCGATGAAAGTCATTTGTATTGAACTAATCATACTTTTTATATTTTTATCGTTAAGTTCACATTATTTTACATCTAAAACACGTCTTTACAATACATTTTGGTGAATACAAAAAATAGAAAAAAAATTTGGTAAAAAATGGTGATAATTCCGCTAAATATCGTTGAAAGTCATATGTATTGAACTAATCATACTTTTTATATTTTTATCGTTAAGTTCACATATTTTAACATCTAAAACACGTCTTTACAATACATTTGGGTGAATATAAAAGGTCGTAAAAAAATTTTGAAATACAGTTGATGAAACCGCTAAATATCGTCTTAAGTCATTTCTATTGAACTAATCATACTTTTTATATTTTTATCGTTAAGTTCACATATTTTAACATCTAAAACACGAGTTTACAATACATTTGGGTGAATACAAAAAATAGAAAAAAAATTTGGTAAAAAATGGTGATAATTCCGCTAAATATCGTTTAAAGTCATTTGTATTGAACTAATCATACTTTTTATATTTTTAACGTTCAGTTCACATTATTTTACATCTAAAACACGTGTTTACAATACATTTGAGTGAATACAAAAAATAGAAAAAAAATTTGGGAAAAAATTGGGTAAAAAATGGTGATAATTCCGCTAAATATCGTTTAAAGACATTTGTATTGAACTAATCATACTTTTTATATTTTTATCGTTAAGTTCACATAATTTTACATCTAAAACACGCCTTTACAATACATTTGGGTGAATATAAAAGGTCGTAAAAAAAATTTGAAATACAGGTGATGAATCCGCTAAATATCGTCTTAAGTCATTTCTATTAAACTAATCATACTTTTTATATTTTTAACGTTAAGTTCACATTATTTTACATCTAAAACACGTGTTTACAATACATTTGGGTGAATACAAAAAATAGAAAAAAAATTTGGGAAAAAATTGTGTAAAAAATGGTGATAATACCGCAAAATATCGTTTAATGACATTTGTATTGAACTAATCATACTTTTTATATTTTTATCGTTAAGTTCACATAATTTTACATCTAAAACACGTCTTTACAATACATTTGGGTGAAAATAAAAGGTCGTAAAAAAATTTTGAAATACGGGTGATGAATCCGCTAAATATCGTCTAAAGTCATTTCTATTAAACTAATCATACTTTTTATATTTTTAACGTTAAGTTCACATTATTTTACATCTAAAACACGTGTTTACAATACATTTGGGTGAATATAGAAGGTCGTAAAAAAATTTTGAAATACAGGTGATGAATCCGCTAAATATCGTCTTAAGTCATTTCTATTAAACTAATCATACTTTTTATATTTTTAACGTTAAGTTCACATTATTTTACATCTAAAACACGTGTTTACAATACATTTGGGTGAATACAAAAAATAGAAAAAAAAATTGGGAAAAAATTTGGTAATAAATGGTGATAATTTCGCTAAATATCGATGAAAGTCATTTGTATTGAACTAATCATACTTTTTATATTTTTATCGTTAAGTTCACATTATTTTACATCTAAAACACGTCTTTACAATACATTTTGGTGAATACAAAAAATAGAAAAAAAATTTGGTAAAAAATGGTGATAATTCCGCTAAATATCGTTGAAAGTCATATGTATTGAACTAATCATACTTTTTATATTTTTATCGTTAAGTTCACATATTTTAACATCTAAAACACGTCTTTACAATACATTTGGGTGAATATAAAAGGTCGTAAAAAAATTTTGAAATACAGTTGATGAAACCGCTAAATATCGTCTTAAGTCATTTCTATTGAACTAATCATACTTTTTATATTTTTATCGTTAAGTTCACATATTTTAACATATAAAACACGAGTTTACAATACATTTGGGTGAATACAAAAAATAGAAAAAAAATTTGGTAAAAAATGGTGATAATTCCGCTAAATATCGTTTAAAGTCATTTGTATTGAACTAATCATACTTTTTATATTTTTAACGTTCAGTTCACATTATTTTACATCTAAAACACGTGTTTACAATACATTTGAGTGAATACAAAAAATAGAAAAAAAATTTGGGAAAAAATTGGGTAAAAAATGGTGATAATTCCGCTAAATATCGTTTAACGACATTTGTATTGACTTAATCATACTTTTTATATTTTTATCGTTAAGTTCACATAATTTTACATCTAAAACACGCCTTTACAATACATTTGGGTGAATATAAAAGGTCGTAAAAAAATTTTGAAATACGGGTG
This sequence comes from Diuraphis noxia, assembly GCF_037042655.1. NCBI lineage: Eukaryota > Metazoa > Arthropoda > Insecta > Hemiptera > Aphididae > Diuraphis > Diuraphis noxia. Next base: position 109,411,842 of record NW_028301711.1, read on the forward strand.
ATGAATCCGCTAAATATCGTCTTAAGTCATTTCTATTAAACTAATCATACTTTTTATATTTTTAACGTTAAGTTCACATTATTTTACATCTAAAACACGTGTTTACAATACATTTGGGTGAATACAAAAAATAGAAAAAAAATTTGGTAAAAAATGGTGATAATTCCTCTAAATATCGTTTAAAGACATTTGTATTGAACTAATCATACTTTTTATATTTTTATCGTTAAGTTCACATAATTTTACATCTAAAACACGCCTTTACAATACATTTTGGGTGAATATAAAAGGTCGTAAAAAAATTTTGAAATACGGGTGATGAATCCGCTAAATATCGTCTTAAGTCATTTCTATTAAACTAATCATACTTTTTATATTTTTAACGTTAAGTTCACATTATTTTACATCTAAAACACGTGTTTACAATATATTTGGGTGAATACAAAAAATAGAAAAAAAATTTGGTAAAAAATGGTGATAATTCCTCTAAATATCGTTTAAAGTCATTTGTATTGAACTAATCATACTTTTTATATTTTTATCGTTAAGTTCACATATTTTAACATCTAAAACACGTCTTTACAATACATTTGAGTGAATATAAAAGGTCGTAAAAAAATTTTGAAATACAGTTGATGAAACCGCTAAATATCGTCTTAAGTCATTTCTATTGAACTAATCATACTTTTTATATTTTTATCGTTAAGTTCACATATTTTAACATCTAAAACATGAGTTTACAATACATTTGGGTGAATACAAAAAATAGAAAAAAAATTTTGAAATACAGTTGATGAATCCGCTAAATATCGTCTTAAGTCTTTTCTATTAAACTAATCATACTTTTTATATTTTTAACGTTAAGTTCACATTATTTTACATCTAAAACACGTGTTTACAATACATTTGGGTGAATATAGAAGGTCGTAAAAAAATTTTGAAATACAGGTGATGAATCCGCTAAATATCGTCTTAAGTCATTTCTATTAAACTAATCATACTTTTTATATTTTTAACGTTAAGTTCACATTATTTTACATCTAAAACACGTGTTTACAATACATTTGGGTGAATACAAAAAATAGAAAAAAAAATTGGGAAAAAATTTGGTAATAAATGGTGATAATTTCGCTAAATATCGATGAAAGTCATTTGTATTGAACTAATCATACTTTTTATATTTTTATCGTTAAGTTCACATTATTTTACATCTAAAACACGTCTTTACAATACATTTTGGTGAATACAAAAAATAGAAAAAAAATTTGGTAAAAAATGGTGATAATTCCGCTAAATATCGTTGAAAGTCATATGTATTGAACTAATCATACTTTTAATATTTTTATCGTTAAGTTCACATATTTTAACATCTAAAACACGTCTTTACAATACATTTGGGTGAATATAAAAGGTCGTAAAAAAATTTTGAAATACAGTTGATGAAACCGCTAAATATCGTCTTAAGTCATTTCTATTGAACTAATCATACTTTTTATATTTTTATCGTTAAGTTCACATATTTTAACATCTAAAACACGAGTTTACAATACATTTGGGTGAATACAAAAAATAGAAAAAAAATTTGGTAAAAAAATGGTGATAATTCCGCTAAATATCGTTTAAAGTCATTTGTATTGAACTAATCATACTTTTTATATTTTTATCGTTAAGTTCACATAATTTTACATCTAAAACACGCCTTTACAATACATTTGGGTGAATATAAAAGGTCGTAAAAAAATTTTGAAATACGGGTGATGAATCCGCTAAATATCGTCTTAAGTCATTTCTATTAAACTAATCATACTTTTTATATTTTTAACGTTAAGATCACATTATTTTACATCTAAAACACGTGTTTACAATACATTTGGGTGAATACAAAAAATAGAAAAAAAATTTGGTAAAAGATGGTGATAATTCCTCTAAATATCGTTTAAAGACATTTGTATTGAACTAATCATACTTTTTATATTTTTATCGTTAAGTTCACATAATTTTACATCTAAAACACGCCTTTACAATACATTTGGGTGAATATAAAAGGTCGTAAAAAAATTTTGAAATACGGGTGATGAATCCGCTAAATATCGTCTTAAGTCATTTCTATTAAACTAATCATACTTTTTATATTTTTAACGTTAAGTTCACATTATTTTACATCTAAAACACGTGTTTACAATATATTTGGGTGAATACAAAAAATAGAAAAAAAATTTGGTAAAAAATGGTGAGAATTCCGCTAAATATCGTTTAAAGTCATTTGTATTGAACTAATCATACTTTTTATATTTTTATCGTTAAGTTCACATTATTTTACATCTAAAACACGTCTATACAATACATTTGGGTGAATATAAAAGGTCGTAAAAAAATTTTGAAATACAGGTGATGAATCCGCTAAATATCGTCTTAAGTCATTTCTATTAAACTAATCATACTTTTTATATTTTTAACGTTAAGTTCACATTATTTTACATCTAAAACACGAGTTTACAATACATTTGGGTGAATACAAAAAATAGAAAAAAAATTTGGTAAAAAATGGTGATAATTCCGCTAAATATCGTTTAAAGTCATTTGTATTGAACTAAACATACTTTTTATATTTTTATCGTTAAGTTCACATTATTTTACATCTAAAACACGTATTTACAATACATTTGGGTGAATACAAAAAATAGAAAAAAAATTTGGGAAAAAATTGGGTAAAAAATGGTGATAATTCCGCTAAATATCGTTTAAAGACATTTATATTGAACTAATCATACTTTTTATATTTTTATCGTTAAGTTCACATAATTTTACATCTAAAACACGCCTATACAATACATTTGGTGAATATAAAAGGTCGTAAAAAAATTTTGAAATACGGGTGATGAATCCGCTAAATATCGTCTTAAGTCATTTCTATTAAACTAATCATACTTTTTATATTTTTAACGTTAAGTTCACATTATTTTACATCTAAAACACGTGTTTACAATATATTTGGGTGAATACAAAAAATAGAAAAAAAATTTGGTAAAAAATGGTGATAATTCCTCTAAATATCGTTTAAAGTCATTTGTATTGAACTAATCATACTTTTTATATTTTTATCGTTAAGTTCACATATTTTAACATCTAAAACACGTCTTTACAATACATTTTGGTGAATATAAAAGGTCGTAAAAAAATTTTGAAATACAGTTGATGAAACCGCTAAATATCGTCTTAAGTCATTTCTATTGAACTAATCATACTTTTTATATTTTTATCGTTAAGTTCACATATTTTAACATCTAAAACACGAGTTTACAATACATTTGGGTGAATACAAAAAATAGAAAAAAAATTTGGTAAAAAATGGTGATAATTCCGCTAAATATCGTTTAAAGTCATTTGTATTGAACTAATCATACTTTTTATATTTTTAACGTTCAGTTCACATTATTTTACATCTAAAACACGTGTTTACAATACATTTGAGTGAATACAAAAAATAGAAAAAAAATTTGGGAAAAAATTGGGTAAAAAATGGTGATAATTCCGCTAAATATCGTTTAAAGACATTTGTATTGAACTAATCATACTTTTTATATTTTTATCGTTAAGTTCACATAATTTTACATCTAAAACACGCCTTTACAATACATTTGGGTGAATATAAAAGGTCGTAAAAAAATTTTGAAATACGGGTGATGAATCCGCTAAATATCGTCTTAAGTCATTTCTATTAAACTAATCATACTTTTTATATTTTTAACGTTAAGTTCACATTATTTTACATCTAAAACACGTGTTTACAATACATTTGGGTGAATACAAAAAATAGAAAAAAAATTTGGTAAAAAATGGTGATAATTCCTCTAAATATCGTTTAAAGTCATTTGTATTGAACTAATCATACTTTTTATATTTTTATCGTTAAGTTCACATATTTTAACATCTAAAACACGTCTTTACAATACATTTGGGTGAATATAAAAGGTCGTAAAAAAATTTTGAAATACAGTTGATGAATCCGCTAAATATCGTCTTAAGTCTTTTCTATTAAACTAATCATACTTTTTATATTTTTAACGTTAAGTTCACATTATTTTACATCTAAAACACGTCTTTACAATACATTTGGGTGAATATAAAAGGTCGTAAAAAAAATTTGAAATACAGGTGATGAATCCGCTAAATATCGTCTTAAGTCATTTCTATTAAACTAATCATACTTTTTATATTTTTAACGTTAAGTTCACATTATTTTACTTCTAAAACACGTCTTTACAATACATTTGGGTGAATATAAAAGGTCGTAAAAAAATTTTGAAATACGGGTGATGAATCCGCTAAATATCGTCTTAAGTCATTTCTATTAAACTAATCATACTTTTTATATTTTTAACGTTCAGTTCACATTATTTTACATCTAAAACACGTGTTTACTATACATTTGAGTGAATACAAAAAATAGAAAAAAAATTTGGGAAAAAATTGGGTAAAAAATGGTGATAATTCCGCTAAATATCGTTTAAAGACATTTGTATTAAACTAATCATACTTTTTATATTTTTATCGTTAAGTTCACATAATTTTACATCTAAAACACGCCTTTACAATACATTTGGGTGAATATAAAAGGTCGTAAAAAAATTTTGAAATACGGGTGATGAATCCGCTAAATATCGTCTTAAGTCATTTCTATTAAACTAATCATACTTTTTATATTTTTAACGTTAAGTTCACATTATTTTACATCTAAAACACGTGTTTACAATACATTTGGGTGAATACAAAAAATAGAAAAAAAATTTGGTAAAAAATGGTGATAATTCCTCTAAATATCGTTTAAAGACATTTGTATTGAACTAATCATACTTTTTATATTTTTATCGTTAAGTTCACATAATTTTACATCTAAAACACGCCTTTACAATACATTTGGGAGAATATAAAAGGTCGTAAAAAAATTTTGAAATACGGGTGATGAATCCGCTAAATATCGTCTTAAGTCATTTCTATTAAACTAATCATACTTTTTATATTTTTAACGTTAAGTTCACATTATTTTACATCTAAAACACGTGTTTACAATATATTTGGGTGAATACAAAAAATAGAAAAAAAATTTGGTAAAAAATGGTGATAATTCCTCTAAATATCGTTTAAAGTCATTTGTATTGAACTAATCATACTTTTTATATTTTTATCGTTAAGTTCACATATTTTAACATCTAAAACACGTCTTTACAATACATTTGGGTGAATATAAAAGGTCGTAAAAAAATTTTGAAATACAGTTGATGAAACCGCTAAATATCGTCTTAAGTCATTTCTATTGAACTAATCATACTTTTTATATTTTTATCGTTAAGTTCACATATTTTAACATCTAAAACACGAGTTTACAATACATTTGGGTGAATACAAAAAATAGAAAAAAAATTTGGTAAAAAATGGTGATAATTCCGCTAAATATCGTTTAAAATTTGTATTGAACTAATCATACTTTTTATATTTTTAACGTTAAGTTCACATAATTTTACATCTAAAACACGCCTTTACAATACATTTGGGTGAATATAAAAGGTCGTAAAAAAATTTTGAAATACGGGTGATGAATCCGCTAAATATCGTCTTAAGTCATTTCTATTAAACTAATCATACTTTTTATATTTTTAACGTTAAGTTCACATTATTTTACATCTAAAACACGAGTTTACAATACATTTGGGTGAATACAAAAAATAGAAAAAAAATTTGGTAAAAAATGGTGATAATTCCGCTAAATATTGTTTAAAGTCATTTGTATTGAACTAATCATACTTTTTATATTTTTATCGTTAAGTTCACATAATTTTACATCTAAAACACGCCTTTACAATACATTTTGGTGAATATAAAAGGTCGTAAAAAAATTTTGAAATACGGGTGATGAATCCGCTAAATATCGTCTTAAGTCATTTCTATTAAACTAATCATACTTTTTATATTTTTAACGTTAAGTTCACATTATTTTACATCTAAAACACGTGTTTACAATATATTTGGGTAAATACAAAAAATAGAAAAAAAATTTGGTAAAAAATGGTGATAATTCCTCTAAATATCGTTTAAAGTCATTTGTATTGAACTAATCATACTTTTTATATTTTTATCGTTAAGTTCACATATTTTAACATCTAAAACACGTCTTTACAATACATTTGGGTGAATATAAAAGGTCGTAAAAAAATTTTGAAATACAGTTGATGAAACCGCTAAATATCGTCTTAAGTCATTTCTATTGAACTAATCATACTTTTTATATTTTTATCGTTATGTTCACATATTTTAACATCTAAAACACGAGTTTACAATACATTTGGGTGAATACAAAAAATAGAAAAAAAATTTGGTAAAAAATGGTGATAATTCCGCTAAATATCGTTTAAAGTCATTTGTATTGAACTAATCATACTTTTTATATTTTTAACGTTAAGTTCACATTATTTTACATCTAAAACACGTGTTTACAATACATTTGGGTGAATACAAAAAATAGAAAAAAAATTTGGTAAAAAATGGTGATAATTCCTCTAAATATCGTTTAAAGTCATTTGTATTGAACTAATCATACTTTTTATATTTTTATCGTTAAGTTCACATATTTTAACATCTAAAACACGTCTTTACAATACATTTGGGTGAATATAAAAGGTCGTAAAAAAATTTTGAAATACAGTTGATGAATCCGCTAAATATCGTCTTAAGTCTTTTCTATTAAACTAATCATACTTTTTATATTTTTAACGTTAAGTTCACATTATTTTACATCTAAAACACGTCTTTACAATACATTTGGGTGAATATAAAAGGTCGTAAAAAAATTTTGAAATACAGGTGATGAATCCGCTAAATATCGTCTTAAGTCATTTCTATTAAACTAATCATACTTTTTATATTTTTAACGTTAAGTTCACATTATTTTACATCTAAAACACGTGTTTACAATACATTTGGGTGAATACAAAAAATAGAAAAAAAATTTGGGAAAAAATTGTGTAAAAAATGGTGATAATACCGCAAAATATCGTTTAAAGACATTTGTATTGAACTAATCATACTTTTTATATTTTTATCGTTAAGTTCACATAATTTTACATCTAAAACACGCCTTTACAATACATTTGGGTGAATATAAAAGGTCGTAAAAAAATTTTGAAATACGGGTGATGAATCCGCTAAATATCGTCTTAAGTCATTTCTATTAAACTAATCATACTTTTTATATTTTTAACGTTAAGTTCACATTATTTTACATCTAAAACACGTGTTTACAATATATTTGGGTGAATACAAAAAATAGAAAAAAAATTTGGTAAAAAATGGTGATAATTCCTCTAAATATCGCTTAAAGTCATTTGTATTGAACTAATCATACTTTTTATATTTTTATCGTTAAGTTCACATATTTTAACATCTAAAACACGTCTTTACAATACATTTGGGTGAATATAAAAGGTCGTAAAAAAATTTTGAAATACAGTTGATGAAACCGCTAAATATCGTCATAAGTCATTTCTATTGAACTAATCATACTTTTTATATTTTTATCGTTAAGTTCACATATTTTAACATCTAAAACAAGAGTTTACAATACATTTGGGTGAATACAAAAAATAGAAAAAAAATTTTGAAATACAGTTGATGAAACCGCTAAATATCGTCTTAAGTCATTTCTATTGAACTAATCATACTTTTTATATTTTTATCGTTAAGTTCACATTATTTTACATCTAAAACACGTATTAACAATACATTTGGGTGAATACAAAAAATAGAAAAAAAATTTGGGAAAAAATTTGGTAAAAAATGGTGATAATTCCGCTAAATATCGTTTAAAGTCATTTGTATTGAACTAATCATACTTTTTTTATTTTTATTGTTAAGTTCACATATTTTAACATCTAAAACACGTCTTTACAATACATTTGGGTGAATATAAAAGGTCGTAAAAAAATTTTGAAATACAGGTGATGAATCCGCTAAATATCGTCTTAAGTCATTTCTATTAAACTAATCATACTTTTTATATTCTTAACGTTAAGTTCACATTATTTTACATCTAAAACACGTCTTTACAATACATTTGGGTGAATATAAAAGGTCGTAAAAAAATTTTGAAATACAGGTGATGAATCCGCTAAATATCGTCTTAAGTCATTTCTATTAAACTAATCATACTTTTAATATTTTTAACGTTAAGTTCACATTATTTTACATCTAAAACACGAGTTTACAATACATTCGGGTGAATACAAAAAATAGAAAAAAAATTTGGTAAAAAATGGTGATAATTCCGCTAAATATCGTTTAAAGTCATTTGTATTGAACTAATCATACTTTTTATATTTTTATCGTTAAGTTCACATTATTTTACATCTAAAACACGTATTTACAATACATTTGGGTGAATACAAAAAATAGAAAAAAAATTTGGGAAAAAATTGGGTAAAAAATGGTGATAATTCCGCTAAATATCGTTTAAAGACATTTGTATTGAACTAATCATACTTTTTATATTTTTATCGTTAAGTTCACATAATTTTACATCTAAAACACGCCTTTACAATACATTTGGGTGAATATAAAAGGTCGTAAAAAAATTTTGAAATACGGGTGATGAATCCGCTAAATATCGTCTTAAGTCATTTCTATTAAACTAATCATACTTTTTATATTTTTAACGTTAAGTTCACATTATTTTACATCTAAAACACGTGTTTACAATATATTTGGGTGAATACAAAAAATAGAAAAAAAATTTGGTAAAAAATGGTGATAATTCCTCTAAATATCGTTTAAAGTCATTTGTATTGAACTAATCATACTTTTTATATTTTTATCGTTAAGTTCACATATTTTAACATCTAAAACACGTCTTTACAATACATTTGGGTGAATATAAAAGGTCGTAAAAAAATTTTGAAATACAGTTGATGAAACCGCTAAATATCGTCATAAGTCATTTCTATTGAACTAATCATACTTTTTATATTTTTATCGTTAAGTTCACATATTTTAACATCTAAAACAAGAGTTTACAATACATTTGGGTGAATACAAAAAATAGAAAAAAAATTTTGAAATACAGTTGATGAAACCGCTAAATATCGTCTTAAGTCATTTCTATTGAACTAATCATACTTTTTATATTTTTATCGTTAAGTTCACATTATTTTACATCTAAAACACGTATTAACAATACATTTGGGTGAATACAAAAAATAGAAAAAAAATTTGGGAAAAAATTTGGTAAAAAATGGTGATAATTCCGCTAAATATCGTTTAAAGTCATTTGTATTGAACTAATCATACTTTTTTTATTTTTATTGTTAAGTTCACATATTTTAACATCTAAAACACGTCTTTACAATACATTTGGGTGAATATAAAAGGTCGTAAAAAAATTTTGAAATACAGGTGATGAATCCGCTAAATATCGTCTTAAGTCATTTCTATTAAACTAATCATACTTTTTATATTCTTAACGTTAAGTTCACATTATTTTACATCTAAAACACGTCTTTACAATACATTTGGGTGAATATAAAAGGTCGTAAAAAAATTTTGAAATACAGGTGATGAATCCGCTAAATATCGTCTTAAGTCATTTCTATTAAACTAATCATACTTTTAATATTTTTAACGTTAAGTTCACATTATTTTACATCTAAAACACGTGTTTACAATACATTTGGGTGAATACAAAAAATAGAAAAAAAATTTGGTAAAAAATGGTGATAATTCCTCTAAATATCGTTTAAAGTCATTTGTATTGAACTAATCATACTTTTTATATTTTTACCGTTCAGTTCACATTATTTTACATCTAAAACACGTGTTTACAATACATTTGAGTGAATACAAAAAATAGAAAAAAAATTTGGGAAAAAATTGGGTAAAAAATGGTGATAATTCCGCTAAATATCGTTTAAAGACATTTGTATTGAACTAATCATACTTTTTATATTTTTATCGTTAAGTTCACATAATTTTACATCTAAAACACGCCTTTACAATACATTTGGATGAATATAAAAGGTCGTAAAAAAATTTTGAAATACGGGTGATGAATCCGCTAAATATCGTCTTAAGTCATTTCTATTAAACTAATCATACTTTTTATATTTTTAACGTTTAGGTCACATTATTTTACATCTAAAACACGTCTTTACAATACATTTGGGTGAATATAAAAGGTCGTAAAAAAATTTTGAAATACAGGTGATGAATCCGCTAAATATCGTCTTAAGTCATTTCTATTAAACTAATCATACTTTTTATATTTTTAACGTTAAGTTCACATTATTTTACATCTAAAACACGTGTTTACTATACATTTGAGTGAATACAAAAAATAGAAAAAAAATTTGGGAAAAAATTGGGTAAAAAATGGTGATAATTCCGCTAAATATCGTTTAAAGACATTTGTATTGAACTAATCATACTTTTTATATTTTTATCGTTAAGTTCACATAATTTTACATCTAAAACACGCCTTTACAATACATTTGGGTGAATATAAAAGGTCGTAAAAAAATTTTGAAATACGGGTGATGAATCCGCTAAATATCGTCTTAAGTCATTTCTATTAAACTAATCATACTTTTTATATTTTTAACGTTAAGTTCACATTATTTTACATCTAAAACACGTGTTTACAATACATTTGGGTGAATACAAAAAATAGAAAAAAAATTTGGTAAAAAATGGTGATAATTCCTCTAAATATCGTTTAAAGTCATTTGTATTGAACTAATCATACTTTTTATATTTTTATCGTTAAGTTCACATATTTTAACATCTAAAACACGTCTTTACAATACATTTGGGTGAATATAAAAGGTCGTAAAAAAATTTTGAAATACAGTTGATGAATCCGCTAAATATCGTCTTAAGTCTTTTCTATTAAACTAATCATACTTTTTATATTTTTAACGTTAAGTTCACATTATTTTACATCTAAAACACGTCTTTACAATACATTTGGGTGAATATAAAAGGTCGTAAAAAAATTTTGAAATACAGGTGATGAATCCGCTAAATATCGTCTTAAGTCATTTCTATTAAACTAATCATACTTTTTATATTTTTAACGTTAAGTTCACATTATTTTACATCTAAAACACGTGTTTACAATACATTTGGGTGAATACAAAAAATAGAAAAAAAATTTGGGAGAAAAATTTGGTAAAAAATGGTGATAATTCGCTAAATATCGATTAAAGTCATTTGTATTGAACTAATCATACTTTTTATATTTTTATCGTTAATTTCACATTATTTTACATCTAAAACACGTATTTACAATACATTTGGGTGAATATAAAAGGTCGTAAAAAAATTTTGAAATACGGGTGATGAATCCGCTAAATATCGTCTTAAGTCATTTCTATTAAACTAATCATACTTTTTATATTTTTAACGTTCAGTTCAGATTATTTTACATCTAAAACACGTGTTTACAATACATTTGAGTGAATACAAAAAATAGAAAAAAAATTTGGGAAAAAATTTGGTAAAAAATGGTGATAATTCCGCTAAATATCGTTTAAAGTCATTTGTATTGAACTAATCATACTTTTTTTATTTTTATTGTTAAGTTCACATATTTTAACATCTAAAACACGTCTTTACAATACATTTGGGTGAATATAAAAGGTCGTAAAAAAATTTTGAAATACAGGTGATGAATCCGCTAAATATCGTCTTAAGTCATTTCTATTAAACTAATCATACTTTTTATATTCTTAACGTTAAGTTCACATTATTTTACATCTAAAACACGTCTTTACAATACATTTGGGTGAATATAAAAGGTCGTAAAAAAATTTTGAAATACAGGTGATGAATCCGCTAAATATCGTCTTAAGTCATTTCTATTAAACTAATCATACTTTTAATATTTTTAACGTTAAGTTCACATTATTTTACATCTAAAACACGTGTTTACAATACATTTGGGTGAATACAAAAAATAGAAAAAAAATTTGGTAAAAAATGGTGATAATTCCTCTAAATATCGTTTAAAGTCATTTGTATTGAACTAATCATACTTTTTATATTTTTACCGTTCAGTTCACATTATTTTACATCTAAAACACGTGTTTACAATACATTTGAGTGAATACAAAAAATAGAAAAAAAATTTGGGAAAAAATTGGGTAAAAAATGGTGATAATTCCGCTAAATATCGTTTAAAGACATTTGTATTGAACTAATCATACTTTTTATATTTTTATCGTTAAGTTCACATAATTTTACATCTAAAACACGCCTTTACAATACATTTGGATGAATATAAAAGGTCGTAAAAAAATTTTGAAATACGGGTGATGAATCCGCTAAATATCGTCTTAAGTCATTTCTATTAAACTAATCATACTTTTTATATTTTTAACGTTTAGTTCACATTATTTTACATCTAAAACACGTCTTTACAATACATTTGGGTGAATATAAAAGGTCGTAAAAAAATTTTGAAATACAGGTGATGAATCCGCTAAATATCGTCTTAAGTCATTTCTATTAAACTAATCATACTTTTTATATTTTTAACGTTAAGTTCACATTATTTTACATCTAAAACACGTGTTTACTATACATTTGGGTGAATACAAAAAATAGAAAAAAAATTTGGGAAAAAATTTGGTAAAAAATGGTGATAATTCCGCTAAATATCGTTTAAAGTCATTTGTATTGAACTAATCATACTTTTTTTATTTTTATTGTTAAGTTCACATATTTTAACATCTAAAACACGTCTTTACAATACATTTGGGTGAATATAAAAGGTCGTAAAAAAATTTTGAAATACAGGTGATGAATCCGCTAAATATCGTCTTAAGTCATTTCTATTAAACTAATCATACTTTTTATATTCTTAACGTTAAGTTCACATTATTTTACATCTAAAACACGTCTTTACAATACATTTGGGTGAATATAAAAGGTCGTAAAAAAATTTTGAAATACAGGTGATGAATCCGCTAAATATCGTCTTAAGTCATTTCTATTAAACTAATCATACTTTTTATATTTTTAACGTTAAGTTCACATTATTTTACATCTAAAACACGTGTTTACAATACATTTGGGTGAATACAAAAAATAGAAAAAAAATTTGGTAAAAAATGGTGATAATTCCTCTAAATATCGTTTAAAGTCATTTGTATTGAACTAATCATACTTTTTATATTTTTAACGTTCAGTTCACATTATTTTACATCTAAAACACGTGTTTACTATACATTTGAGTGAATACAAAAAATAGAAAAAAAATTTGGGAAAAAATTGGGTAAAAAATGGTGATAATTCCGCTAAATATCGTTTAAAGACATTTGTATTGAACTAATCATACTTTTTATATTTTTATCGTTAAGTTCACATAATTTTACATCTAAAACACGCCTTTACAATACATTTGGGTGAATATAAAAGGTCGTAAAAAAATTTTGAAATACGGGTGATGAATCCGCTAAATATCGTCTTAAGTCATTTCTATTAAACTAATCATACTTTTTATATTTTTAACGTTAAGTTCACATTATTTTACATCTAAAACACGTGTTTACAATACATTTGGGTGAATACAAAAAATAGAAAAAAAATTTGGGAGAAAAATTTGGTAAAAAATGGTGATAATTCGCTAAATATCGATTAAAGTCATTTGTATTGAACTAATCATACTTTTTATATTTTTATCGTTAATTTCACATTATTTTACATCTAAAACACGTATTTACAATACATTTGGGTGAATATAAAAGGTCGTAAAAAAATTTTGAAATACGGGTGATGAATCCGCTAAATATCGTCTTAAGTCATTTCTATTAAACTAATCATACTTTTTATATTTTTAACGTTCAGTTCAGATTATTTTACATCTAAAACACGTGTTTACAATACATTTGAGTGAATACAAAAAATAGAAAAAAAATTTGGGAAAAAATTTGGTAAAAAATGGTGATAATTCCGCTAAATATCGTTTAAAGTCATTTGTATTGAACTAATCATACTTTTTTTATTTTTATTGTTAAGTTCACATATTTTAACATCTAAAACACGTCTTTACAATACATTTGGGTGAATATAAAAGGTCGTAAAAAAATTTTGAAATACAGGTGATGAATCCGCTAAATATCGTCTTAAGTCATTTCTATTAAACTAATCATACTTTTTATATTCTTAACGTTAAGTTCACATTATTTTACATCTAAAACACGTCTTTACAATACATTTGGGTGAATATAAAAGGTCGTAAAAAAATTTTGAAATACAGGTGATGAATCCGCTAAATATCGTCTTAAGTCATTTCTATTAAACTAATCATACTTTTTATATTTTTAACGTTAAGTTCACATTATTTTACATCTAAAACACGTGTTTACAATACATTTGGGTGAATACAAAAAATAGAAAAAAAATTTGGTAAAAAATGGTGATAATTCCTCTAAATATCGTTTAAAGTCATTTGTATTGAACTAATCATATTTTTTATATTTTTATCGTTAAGTTCACATATTTTAACATCTAAAACACGAGTTTACAATACATTTGGGTGAATACAAAAAATAGAAAAAAAATTTGGTAAAAAATGGTGATAATTCCGCTAAATATCGTTTAAAGTCATTTGTATTGAACTAATCATACTTTTTATATTTTTAACGTTCAGTTCACATTATTTTACATCTAAAACACGTGTTTACTATACATTTGAGTGAATACAAAAAATAGAAAAAAAATTTGGGAAAAAATTGGGTAAAAAATGGTGATAATTCCGCTAAATATCGTTTAAAGACATTTGTATTGAACTAATCATACTTTTTATATTTTTATCGTTAAGTTCACATAATTTTACATCTAAAACACGCCTTTACAATACATTTGGGTGAATATAAAAGGTCGTAAAAAAATTTTGAAATACGGGTGATGAATCCGCTAAATATCGTCTTAAGTCATTTCTATTAAACTAATCATACTTTTTATATTTTTAACGTTAAGTTCACATTATTTTACATCTAAAACACGTGTTTACAATACATTTGGGTGAATACAAAAAATAGAAAAAAAATTTGGTAAAAAATGGTGATAATTCCTCTAAATATCGTTTAAAGTCATTTGTATTGAACTAATCATACTTTTTATATTTTTATCGTTAAGTTCACATATTTTAACATCTAAAACAAGAGTTTACAATACATTTGGGTGAATACAAAAAATAGAAAAAAAATTTGGTAAAAAATGGTGATAATTCCGCTAAATATCGTTGAAAGTCATATGTATTGAACTAATCATACTTTTTATATTTTTATCGTTAAGTTCACAATATTTTACATCTAAAACACGTATTTACAATACATTTGGGTGAATACAAAAAATAGAAAAAAAATTTGGGAAAAAATTGGGTAAAAAATGGTGATAATACCGCTAAATATCGTTTAAAGACATTTGTATTGAACTAATCATACTTTTTATATTTTTATCGTTAAGTTCACATAATTTTACATCTAAAACACGTCTTTACAATACATTTGGGTGAATATAAAAGGTCGTAAAAAAATTTTGAAATACGGGTGATGAATCCGCTAAATATCGTCTTAAGTCATTTCTATTGAACTAATCATACTTTTTATATTTTTAACGTTAAGTTCACATTATTTTACATCTAAACACGTCTTTACAATACATTTGGGTGAATATAAAAGGTCGTAAAAAAATTTTGAAATACAGGTGATGGATCCGCTAAATATCGTCCTAAGTCATTTCTATTAAACTAATCATACTTTTTATATTTTTATCGTTAAGTTCACATAATTTTACATCTAAAACACGTCTTTACAATACATTTGGGTGAATAAAAAAAGGTCGTAAAAAAATTTTGAAATACAGGTGATGAATCCGCTAAATATCGTCTTAAGTCATTTCTATTAAACTAATCATACTTTTTTTATTTTTATCGTTAAGTTCACATAATTTTACATCTAAAACACGTCTTTACAATACATTTGGGTGAATACAAAAAATAGAAAAAAAATTTGGTAAAAAATGGTGATAATTCCGCTAAATATCGTTTAAAGACATTTGTATTGAACTAATCATACTTTTTATATTTTTATCGTTAAGTTCACATAATTTTACATCTAAAACACGTCTTTACAATACATTTGGGTGAATATAAAAGGTCGTAAAAAAATTTTGAAATACAGGTGATGAATCCGCTAAATATCGTCTTAAGTCATTTCTATTAAACTAATCATACTTTTTATATTTTTAACGTTAAGTTCACATTATTTTACATCTAAAACACGTGTTTACAATACATTTGGGTGAATACAAAAAATAGAAAAAAAATTTGGGAGAAAAATTTGGTAAAAAATGGTGATAATTCGCTAAATATCGATTAAAGTCATTTGTATTGAACTAATCATACTTTTTATATTTTTATCGTTAATTTCACATTATTTTACATCTAAAACACGTATTTACAATACATTTGGGTGAATATAAAAGGTCGTAAAAAAATTTTGAAATACGGGTGATGAATCCGCTAATAATCGTCTTAAGTCATTTCTATTAAACTAATCATACTTTTTATATTTTTAACGTTCAGTTCAGATTATTTTACATCTAAAACACGTGTTTACAATACATTTGAGTGAATACAAAAAATAGAAAAAAAATTTGGGAAAAAATTTGGTAAAAAATGGTGATAATTCCGCTAAATATCGTTTAAAGTCATTTGTATTGAACTAATCATACTTTTTTTATTTTTATTGTTAAGTTCACATATTTTAACATCTAAAACACGTCTTTACAATACATTTGGGTGAATATAAAAGGTCGTAAAAAAATTTTGAAATACAGGTGATGAATCCGCTAAATATCGTCTTAAGTCATTTCTATTAAACTAATCATACTTTTTATATTCTTAACGTTAAGTTCACATTATTTTACATCTAAAACACGTCTTTACAATACATTTGGGTGAATATAAAAGGTCGTAAAAAAATTTTGAAATACAGGTGATGAATCCGCTAAATATCGTCTTAAGTCATTTCTATTAAACTAATCATACTTTTTATATTTTTAACGTTAAGTTCACATTATTTTACATCTAAAACACGTGTTTACAATACATTTGGGTGAATACAAAAAATAGAAAAAAAATTTGGTAAAAAATGGTGATAATTCCTCTAAATATCGTTTAAAGTCATTTGTATTGAACTAATCATATTTTTTATATTTTTATCGTTAAGTTCACATATTTTAACATCTAAAACACGAGTTTACAATACATTTGGGTGAATACAAAAAATAGAAAAAAAATTTGGTAAAAAATGGTGATAATTCCGCTAAATATCGTTTAAAGTCATTTGTATTGAACTAATCATACTTTTTATATTTTTAACGTTCAGTTCACATTATTTTACATCTAAAACACGTGTTTACTATACATTTGAGTGAATACAAAAAATAGAAAAAAAATTTGGGAAAAAATTTGGTAAAAAATGGTGATAATTCCGCTAAATATCGTTTAAAGTCATTTGTATTGAACTAATCATACTTTTTTTATTTTTATTGTTAAGTTCACATATTTTAACATCTAAAACACGTCTTTACAATACATTTGGGTGAATATAAAAGGTCGTAAAAAAATTTTGAAATACAGGTGATGAATCCGCTAAATATCGTCTTAAGTCATTTCTATTAAACTAATCATACTTTTTATATTCTTAACGTTAAGTTCACATTATTTTACATCTAAAACACGTCTTTACAATACATTTGGGTGAATATAAAAGGTCGTAAAAAAATTTTGAAATACAGGTGATGAATCCGCTAAATATCGTCTTAAGTCATTTCTATTAAACTAATCATACTTTTTATATTTTTAACGTTAAGTTCACATTATTTTACATCTAAAACACGTGTTTACAATACATTTGGGTGAATACAAAAAATAGAAAAAAAATTTGGTAAAAAATGGTGATAATTCCTCTAAATATCGTTTAAAGTCATTTGTATTGAACTAATCATATTTTTTATATTTTCATCGTTAAGTTCACATATTTTAACATCTAAAACACGAGTTTACAATACATTTGGGTGAATACAAAAAATAGAAAAAAAATTTGGTAAAAAATGGTGATAATTCCGCTAAATATCGTTTAAAGTCATTTGTATTGAACTAATCATACTTTTTATATTTTTAACGTTCAGTTCACATTATTTTACATCTAAAACACGTGTTTACTATACATTTGAGTGAATACAAAAAATAGAAAAAAAATTTGGGAAAAAATTGGGTAAAAAATGGTGATAATTCCGCTAAATATCGTTTAAAGACATTTGTATTGAACTAATCATACTTTTTATATTTTTATCGTTAAGTTCACATAATTTTACATCTAAAACACGCCTTTACAATACATTTGGGTGAATATAAAAGGTCGTAAAAAAATTTTGAAATACGGGTGATGAATCCGCTAAATATCGTCTTAAGTCATTTCTATTAAACTAATCATACTTTTTATATTTTTAACGTTAAGTTCACATTATTTTACATCTAAAACACATGTTTACAATACATTTGGGTGAATACAAAAAATAGAAAAAAAATTTGGTAAAAAATGGTGATAATTCCGCTAAATATCGTTGAAAGTCATATGTATTGAACTAATCATACTTTTTATATTTTTATCGTTAAGTTCACAATATTTTACATCTAAAACACGTATTTACAATACATTTGGGTGAATACAAAAAATAGAAAAAAAATTTGGGAAAAAATTGGGTAAAAAATGGTGATAATACCGCTAAATATCGTTTAAAGACATTTGTATTGAACTAATCATACTTTTTATATTTTTATCGTTAAGTTCACATAATTTTACATCTAAAACACGTCTTTACAATACATTTGGGTGAATATAAAAGGTCGTAAAAAAATTTTGAAATACGGGTGATGAATCCGCTAAATATCGTCTTAAGTCATTTCTATTGAACTAATCATACTTTTTATATTTTTAACGTTAAGTTCACATTATTTTACATCTAAACACGTCTTTACAATACATTTGGGTGAATATAAAAGGTCGTAAAAAAATTTTGAAATACAGGTGATGGATCCGCTAAATATCGTCCTAAGTCATTTCTATTAAACTAATCATACTTTTTATATTTTTATCGTTAAGTTCACATAATTTTACATCTAAAACACGTCTTTACAATACATTTGGGTGAATAAAAAAAGGTCGTAAAAAAATTTTGAAATACAGGTGATGAATCCGCTAAATATCGTCTTAAGTCATTTCTATTAAACTAATCATACTTTTTTTATTTTTATCGTTAAGTTCACATAATTTTACATCTAAAACACGTCTTTACAATACATTTGGGTGAATACAAAAAATAGAAAAAAAATTTGGTAAAAAATGGTGATAATTCCGCTAAATATCGTTTAAAGACATTTGTATTGAACTAATCATACTTTTTATATTTTTATCGTTAAGTTCACATAATTTTACATCTAAAACACGCCTTTACAATACATTTGGGTGAATATAAAAGGTCGTAAAAAAATTTTGAAATACAGTTGATGAAACCGCTAAATATCGTCTTAAGTCATTTCTATTGAACTAATCATACTTTTTATATTTTTATCGTTAAGTTCACATATTTTAACATCTAAAACACGAGTTTACAATACATTTGGGTGAATACAAAAAATAGAAAAAAAATTTTGAAATACAGTTGATGAAACCGCTAAATATCGTCTTAAGTCATTTCTATTGAACTAATCATACTTTTTATATTTTTATCGTTAAGTTCACATTATTTTACATCTAAAACACGTATTAACAATACATTTGGGTGAATACAAAAAATAGAAAAAAAATTTGGGAAAAAATTTGGTAAAAAATGGTGATAATTCCGCTAAATATCGTTTAAAGTCATTTGTATTGAACTAATCATACTTTTTTTATTTTTATTGTTAAGTTCACATATTTTAACATCTAAAACACGTCTTTACAATACATTTGGGTGAATATAAAAGGTCGTAAAAAAATTTTGAAATACAGGTGATGAATCCGCTAAATATCGTCTTAAGTCATTTCTATTAAACTAATCATACTTTTTATATTCTTAACGTTAAGTTCACATTATTTTACATCTAAAACACGTCTTTACAATACATTTGGGTGAATATAAAAGGTCGTAAAAAAATTTTGAAATACAGGTGATGAATCCGCTAAATATCGTCTTAAGTCATTTCTATTAAACTAATCATACTTTTTATATTTTTATCGTTAAGTTCACATATTTTAACATCTAAAACACGAGTTTACAATACATTTGGGTGAATACAAAAAATAGAAAAAAAATTTGGTAAAAAATGGTGATAATTCCGCTAAATATCGTTTAAAGACATTTGTATTGAACTAATCATACTTTTTATATTTTTATCGTTAAGTTCACATAATTTTACATCTAAAACACGCCTTTACAATACATTTGGGTGAATATAAAAGGTCGTAAAAAAATTTTGAAATACAGTTGATGAAACCGCTAAATATCGTCTTAAGTCATTTCTATTGAACTAATCATACTTTTTATATTTTTATCGTTAAGTTCACATATTTTAACATCTAAAACACGAGTTTACAATACATTTGGGTGAATACAAAAAATAGAAAAAAAATTTTGAAATACAGTTGATGAAACCGCTAAATATCGTCTTAAGTCATTTCTATTGAACTAATCATACTTTTTATATTTTTATCGTTAAGTTCACATTATTTTACATCTAAAACACGTATTAACAATACATTTGGGTGAATACAAAAAATAGAAAAAAAATTTGGGAAAAAATTTGGTAAAAAATGGTGATAATTCCGCTAAATATCGTTTAAAGTCATTTGTATTGAACTAATCATACTTTTTTTATTTTTATTGTTAAGTTCACATATTTTAACATCTAAAACACGTCTTTACAATACATTTGGGTGAATATAAAAGGTCGTAAAAAAATTTTGAAATACAGGTGATGAATCCGCTAAATATCGTCTTAAGTCATTTCTATTAAACTAATCATACTTTTTATATTTTTAACGTTTAGTTCACATTATTTTACATCTAAAACACGTCTTTACAATACATTTGGGTGAATATAAAAGGTCGTAAAAAAATTTTGAAATACAGGTGATGAATCCGCTAAATATCGTCTTAAGTCATTTCTATTAAACTAATCATACTTTTTATATTTTTAACGTTAAGTTCACATTATTTTACATCTAAAACACGTGTTTACTATACATTTGGGTGAATACAAAAAATAGAAAAAAAATTTGGGAAAAAATTTGGTAAAAAATGGTGATAATTCCGCTAAATATCGTTTAAAGTCATTTGTATTGAACTAATCATACTTTTTTTATTTTTATTGTTAAGTTCACATATTTTAACATCTAAAACACGTCTTTACAATACATTTGGGTGAATATAAAAGGTCGTAAAAAAATTTTGAAATACAGGTGATGAATCCGCTAAATATCGTCTTAAGTCATTTCTATTAAACTAATCATACTTTTTATATTCTTAACGTTAAGTTCACATTATTTTACATCTAAAACACGTCTTTACAATACATTTGGGTGAATATAAAAGGTCGTAAAAAAATTTTGAAATACAGGTGATGAATCCGCTAAATATCGTCTTAAGTCATTTCTATTAAACTAATCATACTTTTTATATTTTTAACGTTAAGTTCACATTATTTTACATCTAAAACACGTGTTTACAATACATTTGGGTGAATACAAAAAATAGAAAAAAAATTTGGTAAAAAATGGTGATAATTCCTCTAAATATCGTTTAAAGTCATTTGTATTGAACTAATCATACTTTTTATATTTTTAACGTTCAGTTCACATTATTTTACATCTAAAACACGTGTTTACAATACATTTGAGTGAATACAAAAAATAGAAAAAAAATTTGGGAAAAAATTGGGTAAAAAATGGTGATAATTCCGCTAAATATCGTTTAAAGACATTTGTATTGAACTAATCATACTTTTTATATTTTTATCGTTAAGTTCACATAATTTTACATCTAAAACACGCCTTTACAATACATTTGGGTGAATATAAAAGGTCGTAAAAAAATTTTGAAATACGGGTGATGAATCCGCTAAATATCGTCTTAAGTCATTTCTATTAAACTAATCATACTTTTTATATTTTTAACGTTTAGTTCACATTATTTTACATCTAAAACACGTGTTTACAATACATTTGGGTGAATACAAAAAATAGAAAAAAAATTTGGGAGAAAAATTTGGTAAAAAATGGTGATAATTCGCTAAATATCGATTAAAGTCATTTGTATTGAACTAATCATACTTTTTATATTTTTATCGTTAATTTCACATTATTTTACATCTAAAACACGTATTTACAATACATTTGGGTGAATATAAAAGGTCGTAAAAAAATTTTGAAATACGGGTGATGAATCCGCTAAATATCGTCTTAAGTCATTTCTATTAAACTAATCATACTTTTTATATTTTTAACGTTCAGTTCAGATTATTTTACATCTAAAACACGTGTTTACAATACATTTGAGTGAATACAAAAAATAGAAAAAAAATTTGGGAAAAAATTTGGTAAAAAATGGTGATAATTCCGCTAAATATCGTTTAAAGTCATTTGTATTGAACTAATCATACTTTTTTTATTTTTATTGTTAAGTTCACATATTTTAACATCTAAAACACGTCTTTACAATACATTTGGGTGAATATAAAAGGTCGTAAAAAAATTTTGAAATACAGGTGATGAATCCGCTAAATATCGTCTTAAGTCATTTCTATTAAACTAATCATACTTTTTATATTCTTAACGTTAAGTTCACATTATTTTACATCTAAAACACGTCTTTACAATACATTTGGGTGAATATAAAAGGTCGTAAAAAAATTTTGAAATACAGGTGATGAATCCGCTAAATATCGTCTTAAGTCATTTCTATTAAACTAATCATACTTTTTATATTTTTAACGTTAAGTTCACATTATTTTACATCTAAAACACGTGTTTACAATACATTTGGGTGAATACAAAAAATAGAAAAAAAATTTGGTAAAAAATGGTGATAATTCCTCTAAATATCGTTTAAAGTCATTTGTATTGAACTAATCATATTTTTTATATTTTTATCGTTAAGTTCACATATTTTAACATCTAAAACACGAGTTTACAATACATTTGGGTGAATACAAAAAATAGAAAAAAAATTTGGTAAAAAATGGTGATAATTCCGCTAAATATCGTTTAAAGTCATTTGTATTGAACTAATCATACTTTTTATATTTTTAACGTTCAGTTCACATTATTTTACATCTAAAACACGTGTTTACTATACATTTGAGTGAATACAAAAAATAGAAAAAAAATTTGGGAAAAAATTGGGTAAAAAATGGTGATAATTCCGCTAAATATCGTTTAAAGACATTTGTATTGAACTAATCATACTTTTTATATTTTTATCGTTAAGTTCACATAATTTTACATCTAAAACACGCCTTTACAATACATTTGGGTGAATATAAAAGGTCGTAAAAAAATTTTGAAAAACGGGTGATGAATCCGCTAAATATCGTCTTAAGTCATTTCTATTAAACTAATCATACTTTTTATATTTTTAACGTTAAGTTCACATTATTTTACATCTAAAACACGTGTTTACAATACATTTGGGTGAATACAAAAAATAGAAAAAAAATTTGGTAAAAAATGGTGATAATTCCTCTAAATATCGTTTAAAGTCATTTGTATTGAACTAATCATACTTTTTATATTTTTATCGTTAAGTTCACATATTTTAACATCTAAAACACGTCTTTACAATACATTTGGGTGAATATAAAAGGTCGTAAAAAAATTTTGAAATACAGTTGATGAATCCGCTAAATATCGTCTTAAGTCTTTTCTATTAAACTAATCATACTTTTTATATTTTTAACGTTAAGTTCACATTATTTTACATCTAAAACACGTCTTTACAATACATTTGGGTGAATATAAAAGGTCGTAAAAAAATTTTGAAATACAGGTGATGAATCCGCTAAATATCGTCTTAAGTCATTTCTATTAAACTAATCATACTTTTTATATTTTTAACGTTAAGTTCACATTATTTTACATCTAAAACACGTGTTTACAATACATTTGGGTGAATACAAAAAATAGAAAAAAAATTTGGGAGAAAAATTTGGTAAAAAATGGTGATAATTTCGCTAAATATCGATTAAAGTCATTTGTATTGAACTAATCATACTTTTTATATTTTTATCGTTAATTTCACATTATTTTACATCTAAAACACGTATTTACAATACATTTGGGTGAATATAAAAGGTCGTAAAAAAATTTTGAAATACGGGTGATGAATCCGCTAAATATCGTCTTAAGTCATTTCTATTAAACTAATCATACTTTTTATATTTTTAACGTTCAGTTCAGTTTATTTTACATCTAAAACACATGTTTACAATACATTTGAATGAATACAAAAAATAGAAAAAAAATTTGGGAGAAAAATTTGGTAAAAAATGGTGATAATTTCGCTAAATATCGTTTAAAGTCATTTGTATTGAACTAATCATACTTTTTTTATTTTTATTGTTAAGTTCACATATTTTAACATCTAAAACACGTCTTTACAATACATTTGGGTGAATATAAAAGGTCGTAAAAAAATTTTGAAATACAGGTGATGAAACCGCTAAATATCGTCTTAAGTCATTTCTATTAAACTAATCATACTTTTTATATTCTTAACGTTAAGTTCACATTATTTTACATCTAAAACACGTCTTTACAATACATTTGGGTGAATATAAAAGGTCGTAAAAAAATTTTGAAATACAGGTGATGAATCCGCTAAATATCGTTTTAAGTCATTTCTATTAAACTAATCATACTTTTTATATTTTTAACGTTAAGTTCACATTATTTTACATCTAAAACACGAGTTTACAATACATTTGGGTGAATACAAAAAATAGAAAAAAAATTTGGTAAAAAATGGTGATAATTCCGCTAAATATCGTTTAAAGTCATTTGTATTGAACTAATCATACTTTTTATATTTTTAACGTTCAGTTCACATTATTTTACATCTAAAACACGTGTTTACAATACATTTGAGTGAATACAAAAAATAGAAAAAAAATTTGGGAAAAAATTGGGTAAAAAATGGTGATAATTCCGCTAAATATCGTTTAAAGACATTTGTATTGAACTAATCATACTTTTTATATTTTTATCGTTAAGTTCACATAATTTTACATCTAAAACACGCCTTTACAATACATTTGGGTGAATATAAAAGGTCGTAAAAAAATTTTGAAATACGGTTGATGAATCCGCTAAATATCGTCTTAAGTCATTTCTATTAAACTAATCATACTTTTTATATTTTTAACGTTAAGTTCACATTATTTTACATCTAAAACACGTGTTTACAATACATTTGGGTGAATACAAAAAATAGAAAAAAAATTTGGTAAAAAATGGTGATAATTCCTATAAATATCGTTTAAAGTCATTTGTATTGAACTAATCATACTTTTTATATTTTTATCGTTAAGTTCACATATTTTAACATCTAAAACACGTCTTTACAATACATTTGGGTGAATATAAAAGGTCGTAAAAAAATTTTGAAATACAGTTGATGAATCCGCTAAATATCGTCTTAAGTCTTTTCTATTAAACTAATCATACTTTTTATATTTTTAACGTTAAGTTCACATTATTTTACATCTAAAACACGTCTTTACAATACATTTGGGTGAATATAAAAGGTCGTAAAAAAATTTTGAAATACAGGTGATAAATCCGCTAAATATCGTCTTAAGTCATTTCTATTAAACTTATCATACTTTTTATATTTTTAACGTTAAGTTCACATTATTTTACATCTAAAACACGTGTTTACAATACATTTGGGTGAATACATAAAATAGAAAAAAAATTTGGTAAAAAATGGTGATAATTCCGCTAAATATCGTTTAAAGTCATTTGTATTGAACTAATCATACTTTTTATATTTTTAACGTTAAGTTCACATTATTTTACATCTAAAACACGTGTTTACAATACATTTGGGTGAATACAAAAAATAGAAAAAAAATTTGGGAGAAAAATTTGGTAAAAAATGGTGATAATTTCGCTAAATATCGATTAAAGTCATTTGTATTGAACTAATCATACTTTTTATATTTTTATCGTTAATTTCACATTATTTTACATCTAAAACACGTATTTACAATACATTTGGGTGAATATAAAAGGTCGTAAAAAAATTTTGAAATACAGGTGATAAATCCGCTAAATATCGTCTTAAGTCATTTCTATTAAACTTATCATACTTTTTATATTTTTAACGTTAAGTTCACATTATTTTACATCTAAAACACGTGTTTACAATACATTTGGGTGAATACATAAAATAGAAAAAAAATTTGGTAAAAAATGGTGATAATTCCGCTA
Organism: Diuraphis noxia; assembly: GCF_037042655.1. Classification (NCBI taxonomy): domain Eukaryota; kingdom Metazoa; phylum Arthropoda; class Insecta; order Hemiptera; family Aphididae; genus Diuraphis; species Diuraphis noxia. The sequence continues at coordinate 109,438,424 of NW_028301711.1, forward strand.
AATATCGTTTAAAGTCATTTGTATTGAACTAATCATACTTTTTATATTTTTATCGTTAATTTCACATTATTTTACATCTAAAACACGTATTTACAATACATTTGGGTGAATATAAAAGGTCGTAAAAAAATTTTGAAATACAGGTGATAAATCCGCTAAATATCGTCTTAAGTCATTTCTATTAAACTTATCATACTTTTTATATTTTTAACGTTAAGTTCACATTATTTTACATCTAAAACACATGTTTACAATACATTTGGGTGAATACAAAAAATAGAAAAAAAATTTGGTAAAAAATGGTGATAATTCCTATAAATATCGTTTAAAGTCATTTGTATTGAACTAATCATACTTTTTATATTTTTATCGTTAAGTTCACATATTTTAACATCTAAAACACGTCTTTACAATACATTTGGGTGAATATAAAAGGTCGTAAAAAAATTTTGAAATACAGTTGATGAATCCGCTAAATATCGTCTTAAGTCTTTTCTATTAAACTAATCATACTTTTTATATTTTTAACGTTAAGTTCACATTATTTTACATCTAAAATACGTCTTTACAATACATTTGGGTGAATATAAAAGGTCGTAAAAAAATTTTGAAATACAGGTGATAAATCCGCTAAATATCGTCTTAAGTCATTTCTATTAAACTAATCATACTTTTTATATTTTTAACGTTAAGTTCACATTATTTTACATCTAAAACACGTGTTTACAATACATTTGGGTGAATACATAAAATAGAAAAAAAATTTGGTAAAAAATGGTGATAATTCCGCTAAATATCGTTTAAAGTCATTTGTATTGAACTAATCATACTTTTTATATTTTTAACGTTAAGTTCACATTATTTTACATCTAAAACACGTGTTTACAATACATTTGGGTGAATACAAAAAATAGAAAAAAAATTTGGGAGAAAAATTTGGTAAAAAATGGTGATAATTTCGCTAAATATCGATTAAAGTCATTTGTATTGAACTAATCATACTTTTTATATTTTTATCGTTAATTTCACATTATTTTACATCTAAAACACGTATTTACAATACATTTGGGTGAATATAAAAGGTCGTAAAAAAATTTTGAAATACGGGTGATGAATCCGCTAAATATCGTCTTAAGTCATTTCTATTAAACTAATCATACTTTTTATATTTTTAACGTTCAGTTCAGTTTATTTTACATCTAAAACACATGTTTACAATACATTTGAATGAATACAAAAAATAGAAAAAAAATTTGGGAGAAAAATTTGGTAAAAAATGGTGATAATTTCGCTAAATATCGTTTAAAGTCATTTGTATTGAACTAATCATACTTTTTTTATTTTTATTGTTAAGTTCACATATTTTAACATCTAAAACACGTCTTTACAATACATTTGGGTGAATATAAAAGGTCGTAAAAAAATTTTGAAATACAGGTGATGAATCCGCTAAATATCGTCTTAAGTCATTTCTATTAAACTAATCATACTTTTTATATTCTTAACGTTAAGTTCACATTATTTTACATCTAAAACACGTCTTTACAATACATTTGGGTGAATATAAAAGGTCGTAAAAAAATTTTGAAATACAGGTGATGAATCCGCTAAATATCGTCTTAAGTCATTTCTATTAAACTAATCATACTTTTTATATTTTTAACGTTAAGTTCACATTATTTTACATCTAAAACACGTGTTTACAATACATTTGGGTGAATACAAAAAATAGAAAAAAAATTTGGTAAAAAATGGTGATAATTCCGCTAAATATCGTTTAAAGTCATTTGTATTGAACTAATCATACTTTTTATATTTTTAACGTTCAGTTCACATTATTTTACATCTAAAACACGAGTTTACAATACATTTGGGTGAATACAAAAAATAGAAAAAAAATTTGGTAAAAAATGGTGATAATTCCGCTAAATATCGTTTAAAGTCATTTGTATTGAACTAATCATACTTTTTATATTTTTAACGTTCAGTTCACATTATTTTACATCTAAAACACGTGTTTACAATACATTTGAGTGAATACAAAAAATAGAAAAAAAATTTGGGAAAAAATTGGGTAAAAAATGGTGATAATTCCGCTAAATATCGTTTAAAGACATTTGTATTGAACTAATCATACTTTTTATATTTTTATCGTTAAGTTCACATAATTTTACATCTAAAACACGCCTTTACAATACATTTGGGTGAATATAAAAGGTCGTAAAAAAATTTTGAAATACGGTTGATGAATCCGCTAAATATCGTCTTAAGTCATTTCTATTAAACTAATCATACTTTTTATATTTTTAACGTTAAGTTCACATTATTTTACATCTAAAACACGTGTTTACAATACATTTGGGTGAATACAAAAAATAGAAAAAAAATTTGGGAGAAAAATTTGGTAAAAAATGGTGATAATTTCGCTAAATATCGATTAAAGTCATTTGTATTGAACTAATCATACTTTTTATATTTTTATCGTTAATTTCACATTATTTTACATCTAAAACACGTATTTACAATACATTTGGGTGAATATAAAAGGTCGTAAAAAAATTTTGAAATACGGGTGATGAATCCGCTAAATATCGTCTTAAGTCATTTCTATTAAACTAATCATACTTTTTATATTTTTAACGTTCAGTTCAGTTTATTTTACATCTAAAACACATGTTTACAATACATTTGAATGAATACAAAAAATAGAAAAAAAATTTGGGAGAAAAATTTGGTAAAAAATGGTGATAATTTCGCTAAATATCGTTTAAAGTCATTTGTATTGAACTAATCATACTTTTTTTATTTTTATTGTTAAGTTCACATATTTTAACATCTAAAACACGTCTTTACAATACATTTGGGTGAATATAAAAGGTCGTAAAAAAATTTTGAAATACAGGTGATGAATCCGCTAAATATCGTCTTAAGTCATTTCTATTAAACTAATCATACTTTTTATATTCTTAACGTTAAGTTCACATTATTTTACATCTAAAACACGTCTTTACAATACATTTGGGTGAATATAAAAGGTCGTAAAAAAATTTTGAAATACAGGTGATGAATCCGCTAAATATCGTCTTAAGTCATTTCTATTAAACTAATCATACTTTTTATATTCTTAACGTTAAGTTCACATTATTTTACATCTAAAACACGTCTTTACAATACATTTGGGTGAATATAAAAGGTCGTAAAAAAATTTTGAAATACAGTTGATGAAACCGCTAAATATCGTCTTAAGTCATTTCTATTGAACTAATCATACTTTTTATATTTTTATCGTTAAGTTCACATATTTTAACATCTAAAACACGAGTTTACAATACATTTGGGTGAATACAAAAAATAGAAAAAAAATTTGGTAAAAAATGGTGATAATTCCGCTAAATATCGTTTAAAGTCATTTGTATTGAACTAATCATACTTTTTATATTTTTAACGTTCAGTTCACATTATTTTACATCTAAAACACGAGTTTACAATACATTTGGGTGAATACAAAAAATAGAAAAAAAATTTGGTAAAAAATGGTGATAATTCCGCTAAATATCGTTTAAAGTCATTTGTATTGAACTAATCATACTTTTTATATTTTTAACGTTAAGTTCACATTATTTTACATCTAAAACACGTCTTTACAATACATTTGGGTGAATATAAAAGGTCGTAAAAAAATTTTGAAATACAGGTGATAAATCCGCTAAATATCGTCTTAAGTCATTTCTATTAAACTTATCATACTTTTTATATTTTTAACGTTAAGTTCACATTATTTTACATCTAAAACACGTGTTTACAATACATTTGGGTGAATACATAAAATAGAAAAAAAATTTGGTAAAAAATGGTGATAATTCCGCTAAATATCGTTTAAAGTCATTTGTATTGAACTAATCATACTTTTTATATTTTTAACGTTAAGTTCACATTATTTTACATCTAAAACACGTGTTTACAATACATTTGGGTGAATACAAAAAATAGAAAAAAAATTTGGGAGAAAAATTTGGTAAAAAATGGTGATAATTTCGCTAAATATCGATTAAAGTCATTTGTATTGAACTAATCATACTTTTTATATTTTTATCGTTAATTTCACATTATTTTACATCTAAAACACGTATTTACAATACATTTGGGTGAATATAAAAGGTCGTAAAAAAATTTTGAAATACGGGTGATGAATCCGCTAAATATCGTCTTAAGTCATTTCTATTAAACTAATCATACTTTTTATATTTTTAACGTTCAGTTCAGTTTATTTTACATCTAAAACACATGTTTACAATACATTTGAGTGAATACAAAAAATAGAAAAAAAATTTGGGAAAAAATGGTGATAATTCCTCTAAATATCGTTTAAAGTCATTTGTGTTGAACTAATCATACTTTTTATATTTTTATCGTTAAGTTCACATATTTTAACATCTAAAACACGTCTTTACAATACATTTGGGTGAATATAAAAGGTCGTAAAAAAATTTTGAAATACAGTTGATGAATCCGCTAAATATCGTCTTAAGTCTTTTCTATTAAACTAATCATACTTTTTATATTTTTAACGTTAAGTTCACATTATTTTACATCTAAAACACGTCTTTACAATACATTTGGGTGAATATAAAAGGTCGTAAAAAAATTTTGAAATACAGGTGATAAATCCGCTAAATATCGTCTTAAGTCATTTCTATTAAACTAATCATACTTTTTATATTTTTAACGTTAAGTTCACATTATTTTACATCTAAAACACGTGTTTACAATACATTTGGGTGAATACATAAAATAGAAAAAAAATTTGGTAAAAAATGGTGATAATTCCGCTAAATATCGTTTAAAGTCATTTGTATTGAACTAATCATACTTTTTATATTTTTAACGTTAAGTTCACATTATTTTACATCTAAAACACGTGTTTACAATACATTTGGGTGAATACAAAAAATAGAAAAAAAATTTGGGAGAAAAATTTGGTAAAAAATGGTGATAATTTCGCTAAATATCGATTAAAGTCATTTGTATTGAACTAATCATACTTTTTATATTTTTATCGTTAATTTCACATTATTTTACATCTAAAACACGTATTTACAATACATTTGGGTGAATATAAAAGGTCGTAAAAAAATTTTGAAATACGGGTGATGAATCCGCTAAATATCGTCTTAAGTCATTTCTATTAAACTAATCATACTTTTTATATTTTTAACGTTCAGTTCAGTTTATTTTACATCTAAAACACATGTTTACAATACATTTGAGTGAATACAAAAAATAGAAAAAAAATTTGGGAAAAAATGGTGATAATTCCTCTAAATATCGTTTAAAGTCATTTGTATTGAACTAATCATACTTTTTATATTTTTATCGTTAAGTTCACATATTTTAACATCTAAAACACGTCTTTACAATACATTTGGGTGAATACAAAAAATAGAAAAAAAATTTGGTAAAAAATGGTGATAATTCCGCTAAATATCGTTTAAAGTCATTTGTATTGAACTAATCATACTTTTTATATTTTTATCGTTAAGTTCAAATTATTTTACATCTAAAACACGTATTTACAATACATTTGGGTGAATACAAAAAATAGAAAAAAAATTTGGGAAAAAATTGGGTAAAAAATGGTGATAATACCGCTAAATATCGTTTAAAGACATTTCTATTAAACTAATCATACTTTTTATATTTTTATCGTTAAGTTCACATATTTTAACATCTAAAACACGTCTTTACAATACATTTGGGTGAATATAAAAGGTCGTAAAAAAATTTTGAAATACAGGTGATGAATCCGCTAAATATCGTCCTAAGTCATTTCTATTAAACTAATCATACTTTTTATATTTTTATCGTTAAGTTCACATAATTTTACATCTAAAACACGTCTTTACAATACATTTGGGTGAATATAAAAGGTCGTAAAAAAATTTTGAAATACAGGTGATGAATCCGCTAAATATCGTCTTAAGTCATTTCTATTAAACTAATCATACTTTTTATATTTTTAACGTTAAGTTCACATTATTTTACATCTAAAACACGTGTTTACAATACATTTGGGTGAATACAAAAAATAGAAAAAAAATAGAAAAAAAATTTGGTAAATAATGGTGATAATTCCGCTAAATATCGTCTTAAGTCATTTCTATTAAACTAATCATACTTTTTATATTTTTAACGTTAAGTTCACATTATTTTACATCTAAAACACGTGTTTACAATACATTTGGGTGAATACAAAAAATAGAAAAAAAATTTGGGAGAAAAATTTGGTAAAAAATGGTGATAATTTCGCTAAATATCGATTAAAGTCATTTGTATTGAACTAATCATACTTTTTATATTTTTATCGTTAATTTCACATTATTTTACATCTAAAACACGTATTTACAATACATTTGGGTGAATATAAAAGGTCGTAAAAAAATTTTGAAATACGGGTGATGAATCCGCTAAATATCGTCTTAAGTCATTTCTATTAAACTAATCATACTTTTTATATTTTTAACGTTCAGTTCAGTTTATTTTACATCTAAAACACATGTTTACAATACATTTGAGTGAATACAAAAAATAGAAAAAAAATTTGGGAAAAAATGGTGATAATTCCTCTAAATATCGTTTAAAGTCATTTGTATTGAACTAATCATACTTTTTATATTTTTATCGTTAAGTTCACATATTTTAACATCTAAAACACGTCTTTACAATACATTTGGGTGAATATAAAAGGTCGTAAAAAAATTTTGAAATACAGTTGATGAATCCGCTAAATATCGTCTTAAGTCTTTTCTATTAAACTAATCATACTTTTTATATTTTTAACGTTAAGTTCACATTATTTTACATCTAAAACACGTCTTTACAATACATTTGGGTGAATATAAAAGGTCGTAAAAAAATTTTGAAATACAGGTGATAAATCCGCTAAATATCGTCTTAAGTCATTTCTATTAAACTAATCATACTTTTTATATTTTTAACGTTAAGTTCACATTATTTTACATCTAAAACACGTTGTAACGTCACAGAATTTTGTTACTACTTAATATCATTATCATAGTCCCCTAAACATACCTTTCCTCATATTATCAATTATATTAACATTGAGCGTACCTGTTGGGTACTAGAGCCATTATTATTATTATACCTATCGCATGCAACTATTATTATGAACTATGTTATGTAATAAATGATCCCCGACCTCCCCACCTGCAGCAGTGTTCACCGTCGTCACCACAGCGCACCGGTGTCGGTGCCTCTGTCGCGTCCGTCGGGGCACTCGCCGCAGTGCAATTATATAACTTATCCATATTACTATTGTAAAAGTCCCGCAATATACCTACCCTGATCTTCCCCGCTACGATATCAATGAGACAACACCGACCAGCGACTGGACATCGGCGGCTCACTATACTGGTCATTTTTTTTCTTTTATGTCCAACGTCTTTATGACTAGACGTCCAACTCAAGTTGCACTACAGTTTTTTTTTTTTTTTGTTGTCTACGTCACCACGTGATATACCCGTCTACCCGGCCGAATCGACATAATATTGTCTGCGTGTTTTTTCATCCACACCGTTTGCATCGACCAACATGATGGGCTAGGCGACCACCATGGGCCCGATGCCGGGCGGAGCAATGCCACAACCACACCTTCCACGGCTCAAGTCATCATTATTCAGCATCAGTAATATACCACCATATTCCCCCATACCCTTTTTATTTATATTATTATTATATTGTTTTATAATACCGCGCATGGCGCCATGTCCTTCCTATTATTCCAACCTTCCGCAATGTAGGCGGTAACCCTACGGTCGTCAGATTATTTTTATTACGAACATTATATATATATTAAAAGCACCCTAGGTGTCGGCGGACCTCGTGGGCCGACCTACATTTGCACTTATTAATCCTTTATACGCACTTGTCGTGTGCGCCAAATTATTCTTTTCCCTATTAGAAATATTCCCGTAATTGCCATGTGTCAACAAAATTGTTATTTAAAATATTAACGATCAACTACTGTGTTATTGTGTGCGGGAGCCACATATTATTATAATTCTGTATTCCCATAGTATTACCATCATGTTTATTAAAAAATCTCTATTATTATTACCCTAATATTCTGTAGTCTTATTATTTATTAATGTTCTATTTTTTTTTTGTTTATTTCCCCTTTTAATAAATCTTTGGCGTTCATTCGCCAATGCGTGTTCAAAGCCTATGAGTTCCACCGACTTGGCCCCTGGGGTCATCACGCGGTGCGGCTCATAGGTCACGCCCGAAGTGTTCCCCTTCGGTCGTGGGTGGTTTTTGGTAGCCTCGAAAACTACCAGAATCTCACATATGGCGACCGTGACAGGACAACTCCCTATATAACTAATAAATATTTTTTTTTTTTCTTTCTCTCTCTGTCCCTTAATAAAATTATCACTTAAAATTATTAAAATATAAATTTCTATAATAAAAATGGCAATATCAGTATATAAAACATGTATAAAAAAAAAAAAAAAAAAAAAAAAAAAAAAAAATTCCCTTATGACAAGCACATGGCATGGCAACATTTCTTATCCACTTTCATCTTAAAATACTATTATTCTTCTGTGACACAAACACATTTTAATTAAATCTCCTAAAATCCTTATTATTATTACTCCCCAAACCTCTCAAAGTTTTTTTTTTATATTTTATTCAAAACGTGACTATATTAGTCTCCTAGAGAGATATTTTATTATGTTGTTAACTTAATGATAGTCATGTTATTAATTATTTACTTTTGGTAAAAAAAAAAAAAAAAAAAAAAAATACTGTTATATTGATATATTTTGTAAAAAAAAAAAAAAAAAAAAAAATGTTATACTACCAAGGTAAATATTAACTTATTATTATTCTTAAGTTCCCCCCCCATGACAATGTTTATTATCCAATTAATCATTTCAGAAATTGTTCCTGCTGGTGTGTGTGCCGGATTGGAAGCGGCAGCGGCGCTTTGACAGTGGCGGTATATGCTGACAGCTGCGGCGACTGGACGACCGAACACTGCTGGTGACCCGTCTCTTTCCCTTTTGGTATAGTTATAATATTTTTCCCCTTGTATGACCCCCCTTGATAGTTTCCCTAGACCCGTATTCCTCCCCCACATAACATAGTTGGGAACTTTTTATACATGATAAGGCTGCGATAATTTACACACTTTCCCCAAGACCACATGGTCAATTATATTATTATTCTATTATGTTTTAAGTCTACGGATTATTACATTTCTTATGTCTCATGACAAAGATTAATTTTATTATTATACTATATTGTAAATCTGCGGATTACTATATTCTTTCTGTCTCATGGCAAAAGTTAATTTTATTATTATATTATGTTCCTTTAGAACACATGTATGCCTTGGTGGTTAAAACAAATTATTATCATATAATAAAATTATTTAAAAAAAAAAAAAAAAAAATGAAATTACTATTTTATTTATCCACAAAAGTATCAGAACAATGTTCACTACAACAATAATTAAAATTTTGTTTTTCCATATACCTTACCATTAGTAAATATTTAATACAATGTCCCCTTAACGCCCAGGTTTATATTATTATAATGCTCTCCCTAAATTCAATTAAAATATTACTATGATTAGTCTTTATACAAGGTTAATAAACAATATATTCCCCTTTAGATAACATAAGTAGGTTCTCCCAACCATTATCTAAATAATTCCCCTTATTATTTTAAAATTATTATATCCTCACTGATAACTGAGATGCTGTATAAGAAGTTGGTTAGCCCGGTAGCTTCGCCCCGACTAGGGTCCCACTATTATTATATCCCAAAGCAAATTAAAATATTCTTGTGACTTTGGTTCACACTTACAATATTATCTGATATAGTATTATATACTATTATTATTTATTAGGTTAAATTTCATTAATATTCAATACGGTGTTACTACGCTTCTTGTAATATCCTTAACTTAAGTTATCCCACTCGCACGTGGTGCCATACACATCCAACGGTACAGTTGAACCTATTATTATTATTATTAATTTATTTTGTGTTTCTTCTCTTATTGGTGCCGGAGTTGCTCACTGTATGGTACTACCTTAGTACTTGGACCAGTTTGTTATTCTGTCATTAATAAATTTTCTATAATTAAAGTATCATTAGTACAGGTGTACGTCCCCTTAGTATATTATTTAAGAATTCTTCTTGTTTTGTTGCTATGTCGTTCAAGCAATCCATACCTGTTATTATTTAGTTCACTATTTTATTTGAATTGTGACTCATAAACATTATAAATATTTTGGTTTGTTATTTTCTTTTCTCAGAAGTGAATATTTTATTATCAGTATTGTATTAAAGGCCTTATCCCCTTAACCCTTATAATTATTTTATAACTATTCTATTTTATTACTATTATATACATGTTGTAACTTCTCTGCCTACTGTGCTACCTCGGTTACAGTGAACACCCCGTAGCTGAAAAACCCCTGTGTTTATTCGTTTTGCGTTCTTTCTTAACCTAACCACTACATGTATAGTGCTGGTCAGCGCAAGACTAAACCACCTGATAGGTACAATCCGTCAAGCTATTATCACTCTCCCATACTCCCTGCTACTGATTTCGATCTCACTATGGAGAACCCCAATGAGGACGACCTCTCCCTATCTGAAACGACTCCCCCATCCTTAGCCTCCCTACAACGACAGATTGATGACATGAATCAAGTGTTCCATAGGCAACTCGACTCTTTCGCAGATCGGTTTGTCGAATATGATCAAAAATTTCACGACCTGTGTACCCGCATAGATGAGGTTGATGCTGATATAACGTCCAAGTTGACACAAGTGCAAACTAATTTACATACTGAATTCGTTGCAATACAAGGCAACATTGCCGAGTGTATAGCCAGTAACGATAATTCCCATTCCACCACCTTAACTCAAAGTATGAACCACACAAACAGTGTACAGCGTAGCATCAACACACAAATCCAATCCCTTTCAGACCGGGTCTGTATCACCGAAGGTCAAGCTTCAAGACTGGCGGCCCTAGAGAATAGACTTCAAAATACTTCCATCAACCCCCCTCCTTCAACCAAATCCTCAACATATCAATGCCCCCCTCAACTAAAGTCTTCATTACCCCCGAGATTAACTCAATCACTCGCCCCTCCTAACGTTCTCTCTTCAACAATCTTGCCTGATATTTCCAAAAACAATAGTCTTCCAAATAATTCAATCTCAGCCATTCAAAATTGTCAAACTGAGCCAAACCTCTCAAACAATAGTAACTTTTCCAATAATCTATCTCATACTTCTGCTATCTCTCTAGACCCCCACCGCATCCCTAAGTATAACGGTCAGCTTTCCCCCACTCACCCCGCTGATTTCCTCGATAAGGTCGATCAATATTTCTTGATGCACAATGCTTCCGACCAAGTGAAAATTAATTTTATCAGTGATAACTTTACTGGCAAAGCTTTGCTTTGGTATAACACCCTCCTTCCTCCCCCCACCAATTACAATGATTTTGTAGAACTGTTCAGAGACTATTTCTGGTCTCAAAGTTTACAGCGTTCAATACGTAACGAGTTATATCGTCCCCACTATCACCGCGATGAGGCCACTATGTCTGAGCATGCCATGGACTGGATAAGTCGAGCACGTCATCTTCAACCCCCTATCGACCAGATGGAAATGGTGGACCAAATTACCTCACATTTTTCATATAACGTATCCTTAGCCCTCAGGGGACTCCGAATTCTCACCACTAACGAATTAATCAAACAGCTCACATACCTTCAACGTTCCAATGTCCCTCAAAACAATCATAGTAACAATAGTAATTCTAACAATAGTTCTCGTCCCAATTCTCAACAACAACAATCTTACTCCCATTCCGGCCCTCAAAATCAAAATCGATACCCCCCCCGTAATAACAACTACAATAGACCACAATATCAAAACAATAGTAACGCTCAACCATCCTCCCCCCCAGACCATGCCGTGCCCCCTCTGGGAAACTAGCTTCGACCAGGCCCGCGAGGACGGGTACTGAGTCACTTCCACCAAGTCCTCAACTCTGCATACTCACTCACCCACTTGATCTTAACCATGAAGTCACACCTTCCCCAAAGTATCGCCCTGAAATTTCTCTACAGTTTTTTAATAAATCATATAACGCTCTCCTGGATTCCGGTGCTTCGGTATCCGCCATCTCGGAAGAACTTTTTCAAAATTTAACATTAGACCCCTCTAAACATAAAATTCCCCTCTTCCCTCTCACTGGTATACTCTTAACAACAGCTCTCAGTAACAAGTCAGTCAAAATTAAATCTCAAATCTATTTAAATTTCTCTATCAACAATTATGACACCTTTGGTATTTTTCTTGTTGTACCCCAACTTTCTACACCTATCATTTTAGGAACTGATTGGTTGCTTGAAAACGGGGTGACCATAGACTACAATGCTAAAGAAATCTCCCTCCCCTCTGTGACAAATAATATACCTTTTAAATTAATCGCTGACCACAACCCAGACAGTCTGGTTAACTCTTTAAAAAATATCAAGATCTCTGACGAGTTTCCCTCATTACACGAAGCCCCTTCCAACTCAATATACCAACCTATCCCGTTTGAAACAGAAAAAAATATCGCTCTCAATGACATTCCCCTCAATAATTCTCAGCAAAATTTAATGACCTCCCTTATTCAAAAACATCAACACATCTTTCAAGACAGACCCGGACTCCATAAATTCTTCTCTTATAAATTTAACGTCAAACCCCACGACCCATATAAAATAAAGCCTTATCTTGTACCCTTTTCTCGTCGTCCCGCTGTTCAAAAGGAAATCGACAAAATGATTCAATGGGGGGTGATCGAACGATCTGACGCTCCATATAACAACCCACTCGTTACCGTGGTAAAAACTGATGGCTCTATACGCTTATGTCTAGATGCCCGGAAGTTAAACACAATTATACTCCCCACGCGAGACGCGTCTCCCCCTATTGATGACATTCTAGCAAAATTTAATAACAAATCAGTTTTTTCTTCATTAGATTTCACTTCAGGTTACTGGCAAATTCCCCTTGAGCAGTCCGTACGACAGTACACAAGTTTTTTATACGATGGTCGTTCCTACCAGTTCTGTGTTGTCCCGTTCGGTTTGAACATATCCAATGCCGCCTTTGGCAAAGGCCTTGAGGCCGCATTGAATAATTATTCTATACCCTGTATGTCTCCGAACGACATTCACACGTATGTTGACGATATTCTAGTTTCTTCCCCTTCTTTCGAGAGTCACTTAGACACTCTTGAGTGGATTTTTCACAAAATCTCTCAAGCAGGTCTAACGTTAAAATTAAAAAAATGCCATTTTATGAAACAACAAATTAAATTTCTAGGCCACTTCATATCCCCTAAAGGTATGGTAATGGATCCAGATAAAATTAACGCCCTTCAAAATTTTCCCGAACCCCGTAATAAAAAAGACCTCCAATCATTTTTCGGCTTCTGTAACTTCTATCGTAAATTTTCACAAAATCACTCTTCCCTCCTACACCCCCTCTCTCATCTCATATGTAAAGACACTCCCTGGACATTCACAGAACAAAATAAACTCGATTTTCAAAAGATAAAAAATGCATTCTCTCTCCAAATCTCTCTCACCCACCCGAACTTCAATATCCCGTTTTGTATTCAGACTGATGCATCCTACATAGGGCTCGGTGCTGAACTTTTTCAAATTGATGGTGAAGGCCACCGCAACACCCTTTCTTTTGCAAGTAGGTCACTTTGTAGTGCCGAAAGGAACTACACGGTGACTGAATTGGAACTGTTAGGAATCCTGTTCGCCTGCCAAAAATTTAAAATTTATATTTTAGGACATCCCGTCAATGTATACACCGATCATAAAGCTCTTACCTTCCTTTTCTCCTGTAAATTAAAAAATACCCGTCTTACCCGCTGGACTCTCACTCTCCAGGAGTTCGATTTAAGAATATATCATTGCCCCGGGAAAGAAAATCCTATAGATGCTCTTTCTCGCCACCCCCTCGGTCGTGATGACCAGCCTCCCAAAGACTCCCCTGTAATCCTCCACTATACTCTCCCCCCACCAATTCCCCCCGACATTATTTCATTATTTCAAAATATTTCTGTTGAACAACAACAAGACCCAAAATTATATAAAATCATTTCTTTATTGAAATCAGATTCTTTACCAATATGGCACAAATATTATATGTTGAAAGACAATGTACTATTTACCCGAAAGTTCAAGTATGACGATCACTGGTCCCTATGCATACCAAGACACATGGTAAAACAAATTATTATAGTATTTCACAATTATTATGCCCACTCAGGCCCCCTTAAAACGGCCCATTCGTTAAAAAATATCTGTTACTTCCCTTCCTTCTTCAAAACCGTCCGTTGTGTGGTGCAAGCATGTGAGTTGTGTCAGAAGTGTAAACCCAAGACCACTCGCATTGCTGGTCCCACTCAACCCATTCTCTCCAACAAACCCCTCGACAAGCTGTTAGTTGACTTCTACGGTCCCCTCCCTACGGGAATATTCCAATTCTCTTATATTTTTGTTATTGTTGATAATTTTTCCCGCTTTGTTAAACTATACCCTCTCCGGCGAGCCAATGCCAAGATCTGTATCAAAAGGTTAACCACCGACTATTTCCCAAAATTTGGAGTTCCGCAAAATATTGTCTCCGACCACGGTCGACAATTTATCAGCAAGTACTGGCAGACCTCCCTCAAAAAATTTAATATTCAGGTTTCCCACACTAGTATTTACCATCCACAATCAAACCCCGCTGAAAGAGTCATGAGAGAGCTAGGTAGGATGTTTCGTACATATTGCCATCACAAACATTCCACATGGCCCCAATATGTCCCATACATTGAATGGACCCTCAATAATGTACGACACGAGTCTACCCACCAAACTCCCTCTTCTCTATTTCTACAAAATTCAAAATACAATCCCTTAGCTCAATTTATACAATTTCCACATCAAGACCCCCCTGTCGACTTCC
Source organism: Diuraphis noxia (assembly GCF_037042655.1). Lineage (NCBI taxonomy): Eukaryota > Metazoa > Arthropoda > Insecta > Hemiptera > Aphididae > Diuraphis > Diuraphis noxia. The sequence goes on from NW_028301711.1 coordinate 109,453,502, forward strand.
ATAAACAACTTACCCTAGCCCAAGAAGTACAACTAACAAAAGCTGAAGCCCGCAAAAAATCTCAAACATCTCATCTCATCCCCACCTTCTTCAAGATTAATGATCTCGTCCTTGTCAAAACCCACAAACTCAGTAATAAAATCGATAAAAAAATATCAAAATTCTTTTTATTATACGAGGGACCCTATAAGGTTAAAAGCATCAAAACTATAAATGCCTATGAGCTAGTCCATCCGGATGATGATACTCCTCAAGGTACCCATAATATCATACACTTGAGACCGTATATACCTCCCATCAAATAACAATAAATAAATACATACCCATATATCTTTTTATTACAATAGTATAATTCTGTTTTCAACGCCAAACGTCATAATCCCTAAATTAAGATAACCATGTCTGTCGAAACAGATGCAAGTGCATTAGTGTACCCTGGGACTAAACCCTAATTGGGGGGTCAATACACGGTGTGTCCTGCCTGACACGGAACCACTACCGTGTACGAGCCTCGCTCCACGCAATTGCGTACAACAATCATCCCGGGTCATTTAATTCGTAACTTTCCGCGTTGTCCCCCCCTCGTCCCCTTTTACTCCGCCTATTTTCTGTCTCTAGTACTTTCTTTAAATTCGTTGGCCCCCCTTCACCCCAGCTCGGTAGGGCCCCCGTCTGGCAGAGAGGGACTCTCTGCACGGCAAAGAGTCTGCGACACTCTTCTCGTAAAAAAACCGGTGTTGTAGTGACATCCTGAACCAGGGAGGACACGACCTTGGACCGATCAGGTGCGGCAGCCTTCTGGTCTCAGCGGTTCGCGTCTACCCATGTCCGGGGCGGTTGGTGTAAAAGCTGGCTTCCCTGGAGGTGTTTGTGTAGGCGCGACCGGGTCGATCACTCTGCGGTTCACTGTGTCGTGTATATCTATGATCTGGAGGGACGACTCCCTCTGGGAGTAAAGGGGCCACCAGACTCCGCTCTTGACCGCCCTTTCACTACAACATGCAGGAACTTTCTTGTTAGCCCCCCTAATCCCCCGGTAGGTCCCACCATGACTTGTCATGTGTGTAAAAATAATGTCCAGAGTAACTTATGCAGTGTAAGGTCATTTCCCACCTTGCCTGTACACAATAGTATTTATTTTTATTTTTTTTGTCTTGTCCCTTCTACACTAAGCTCCCATAGTGTAGTCGTACCTATATCTGTCGTGACCCCAGTAAAGGCATAGACAGATCTAGAGTCCCTATTTCCCTGTTAGGTTTCCCCGTTAGGATATTTATTTTGGTTCTGTGGTATCATCATCACTCCCCGGACTAGTCAGGATAGTAAAAGTTGTAGGTTTCCCATTATTAAAAGTTGTAGGTTTTTCATTATTATAAAGTGTTCTGTATACTAATGTGTAGGATTGTTATTGTATTATATTTTTATTATTATTATTATTACACTAATCATATTCTCCCTTGCATTTTTACTATATTGTGCTGGTCTTCTATATTACAAAATGTGCCCTGCACACTCAGGTGCAAGTTTTATTATTATTGTCATAGTAATGCTTACCATGATCTAAATTATTATTATTCATTGATGGTTGCGACCTATTATTATCATTCTTTCACTTATATTATTAATATGTATACTGTAATGAGATGTTTGTCTCTATAATATTATATCCCTATTTAAATTAGTAAATCCCCTCTTCGGGTATTTTATGTCTATGGTCCCCCAGATAGCCACCTCCTAATCAATTGAAAATTTTGTTATTATTTCATGTATGGTAACAGACCAAACTATATGATTATCTGAAATAATACTCATTAATACAAAACATTACCCCTATTTAAAATTATCACATCCCTTTAAAATTATCCATCTCTAACCCCCTACAAAATTCCCTGCCCTTTCTCTTACAACAAGTGGTTTTCGGTTCTGACTTATGTAACAACCTTAACAACTTGTTGGGGGGGTTATGTAACGTCACAGAATTTTGTTACTACTTAATATCATTATCATAGTCCCCTAAACATACCTTTCCTCATATTATCAATTATATTAACATTGAGCGTACCTGTTGGGTACTAGAGCCATTATTATTATTATACCTATCGCATGCAACTATTATTATGAACTATGTTATGTAATAAATGATCCCCGACCTCCCCACCTGCAGCAGTGTTCACCGTCGTCACCACAGCGCACCGGTGTCGGTGCCTCTGTCGCGTCCGTCGGGGCACTCGCCGCAGTGCAATTATATAACTTATCCATATTACTATTGTAAAAGTCCCGCAATATACCTACCCTGATCTTCCCCGCTACGATATCAATGAGACAACACCGACCAGCGACTGGACATCGGCGGCTCACTATACTGGTCATTTTTTTTCTTTTATGTCCAACGTCTTTATGACTAGACGTCCAACTCAAGTTGCACTACAGTTTTTTTTTTTTTTTGTTGTCTACGTCACCACGTGATATACCCGTCTACCCGGCCGAATCGACATAATATTGTCTGCGTGTTTTTTCATCCACACCGTTTGCATCGACCAACATGATGGGCTAGGCGACCACCATGGGCCCGATGCCGGGCGGAGCAATGCCACAACCACACCTTCCACGGCTCAAGTCATCATTATTCAGCATCAGTAATATACCACCATATTCCCCCATACCCTTTTTATTTATATTATTATTATATTGTTTTATAATACCGCGCATGGCGCCATGTCCTTCCTATTATTCCAACCTTCCGCAATGTAGGCGGTAACCCTACGGTCGTCAGATTATTTTTATTACGAACATTATATATATATTAAAAGCACCCTAGGTGTCGGCGGACCTCGTGGGCCGACCTACATTTGCACTTATTAATCCTTTATACGCACTTGTCGTGTGCGCCAAATTATTCTTTTCCCTATTAGAAATATTCCCGTAATTGCCATGTGTCAACAAAATTGTTATTTAAAATATTAACGATCAACTACTGTGTTATTGTGTGCGGGAGCCACATATTATTATAATTCTGTATTCCCATAGTATTACCATCATGTTTATTAAAAAATCTCTATTATTATTACCCTAATATTCTGTAGTCTTATTATTTATTAATGTTCTATTTTTTTTTTGTTTATTTCCCCTTTTAATAAATCTTTGGCGTTCATTCGCCAATGCGTGTTCAAAGCCTATGAGTTCCACCGACTTGGCCCCTGGGGTCATCACGCGGTGCGGCTCATAGGTCACGCCCGAAGTGTTCCCCTTCGGTCGTGGGTGGTTTTTGGTAGCCTCGAAAACTACCAGAATCTCACAACGTGTTTACAATACATTTGGGTGAATACATAAAATAGAAAAAAAATTTGGTAAAAAATGGTGATAATTCCGCTAAATATCGTTTAAAGTCATTTGTATTGAACTAATCATACTTTTTATATTTTTAACGTTAAGTTCACATTATTTTACATCTAAAACACGTGTTTACAATACATTTGGGTGAATACAATAAATAGAAAAAAAATTTGGGAGAAAAATTTGGTAAAAAATGGTGATTATTTCGCTAAATATCGATTAAAGTCATTTGTATTGAACTAATCATACTTTTTATATTTTTATCGTTAAGTTCACATATTTTAACATCTAAAACACGTCTTTACAATACATTTGGGTGAATATAAAAGGTCGTAAAAAAATTTTGAAATACAGTTGATGAATCCGCTAAATATCGTCTTAAGTCTTTTCTATTAAACTAATCATACTTTTTATATTTTTAACGTTAAGTTCACATTATTTTACATCTAAAACACGTCTTTACAATACATTTGGGTGAATATAAAAGGTCGTAAAAAAATTTTGAAATACAGGTGATAAATCCGCTAAATATCGTCTTAAGTCATTTCTATTAAACTAATCATACTTTTTATATTTTTAACGTTAAGTTCACATTATTTTACATCTAAAACACGTGTTTACAATACATTTGGGTGAATACATAAAATAGAAAAAAAATTTGGTAAAAAATGGTGATAATTCCGCTAAATATCGTTTAAAGTCATTTGTATTGAACTAATCATACTTTTTATATTTTTAACGTTAAGTTCACATTATTTTACATCTAAAACACGTGTTTACAATACATTTGGGTGAATACAAAAAATAGAAAAAAAATTTGGGAGAAAAATTTGGTAAAAAATGGTGATAATTTCGCTAAATATCGATTAAAGTCATTTGTATTGAACTAATCATACTTTTTATATTTTTATCGTTAATTTCACATTATTTTACATCTAAAACACGTATTTACAATACATTTGGGTGAATATAAAAGGTCGTAAAAAAATTTTGAAATACGGGTGATGAATCCGCTAAATATCGTCTTAAGTCATTTCTATTAAACTAATCATACTTTTTATATTTTTAACGTTCAGTTCAGTTTATTTTACATCTAAAACACATGTTTACAATACATTTGAGTGAATACAAAAAATAGAAAAAAAATTTGGGAAAAAATGGTGATAATTCCTCTAAATATCGTTTAAAGTCATTTGTATTGAACTAATCATACTTTTTATATTTTTATCGTTAAGTTCACATATTTTAACATCTAAAACACGTCTTTACAATACATTTGGGTGAATACAAAAAATAGAAAAAAAATTTGGTAAAAAATGGTGATAATTCCGCTAAATATCGTTTAAAGTCATTTGTATTGAACTAATCATACTTTTTATATTTTTATCGTTAAGTTCAAATTATTTTACATCTAAAACACGTATTTACAATACATTTGGGTGAATACAAAAAATAGAAAAAAAATTTGGGAAAAAATTGGGTAAAAAATGGTGATAATACCGCTAAATATCGTTTAAAGACATTTCTATTAAACTAATCATACTTTTTATATTTTTATCGTTAAGTTCACATATTTTAACATCTAAAACACGTCTTTACAATACATTTGGGTGAATATAAAAGGTCGTAAAAAAATTTTGAAATACAGGTGATGAATCCGCTAAATATCGTCCTAAGTCATTTCTATTAAACTAATCATACTTTTTATATTTTTATCGTTAAGTTCACATAATTTTACATCTAAAACACGTCTTTACAATACATTTGGGTGAATATAAAAGGTCGTAAAAAAATTTTGAAATACAGGTGATGAATCCGCTAAATATCGTCTTAAGTCATTTCTATTAAACTAATCATACTTTTTATATTTTTAACGTTAAGTTCACATTATTTTACATCTAAAACACGTGTTTACAATACATTTGGGTGAATACAAAAAATAGAAAAAAAATAGAAAAAAAATTTGGTAAATAATGGTGATAATTCCGCTAAATATCGTCTTAAGTCATTTCTATTAAACTAATCATACTTTTTATATTTTTAACGTTAAGTTCACATTATTTTACATCTAAAACACGTGTTTACAATACATTTGGGTGAATACAAAAAATAGAAAAAAAATTTGGGAGAAAAATTTGGTAAAAAATGGTGATAATTTCGCTAAATATCGATTAAAGTCATTTGTATTGAACTAATCATACTTTTTATATTTTTATCGTTAATTTCACATTATTTTACATCTAAAACACGTATTTACAATACATTTGGGTGAATATAAAAGGTCGTAAAAAAATTTTGAAATACGGGTGATGAATCCGCTAAATATCGTCTTAAGTCATTTCTATTAAACTAATCATACTTTTTATATTTTTAACGTTCAGTTCAGTTTATTTTACATCTAAAACACATGTTTACAATACATTTGAGTGAATACAAAAAATAGAAAAAAAATTTGGGAAAAAATGGTGATAATTCCTCTAAATATCGTTTAAAGTCATTTGTATTGAACTAATCATACTTTTTATATTTTTATCGTTAAGTTCACATATTTTAACATCTAAAACACGTCTTTACAATACATTTGGGTGAATATAAAAGGTCGTAAAAAAATTTTGAAATACAGTTGATGAATCCGCTAAATATCGTCTTAAGTCTTTTCTATTAAACTAATCATACTTTTTATATTTTTAACGTTAAGTTCACATTATTTTACATCTAAAACACGTCTTTACAATACATTTGGGTGAATATAAAAGGTCGTAAAAAAATTTTGAAATACAGGTGATAAATCCGCTAAATATCGTCTTAAGTCATTTCTATTAAACTAATCATACTTTTTATATTTTTAACGTTAAGTTCACATTATTTTACATCTAAAACACGTGTTTACAATACATTTGGGTGAATACATAAAATAGAAAAAAAATTTGGTAAAAAATGGTGATAATTCCGCTAAATATCGTTTAAAGTCATTTGTATTGAACTAATCATACTTTTTATATTTTTAACGTTAAGTTCACATTATTTTACATCTAAAACACGTGTTTACAATACATTTGGGTGAATACAATAAATAGAAAAAAAATTTGGGAGAAAAATTTGGTAAAAAATGGTGATTATTTCGCTAAATATCGATTAAAGTCATTTGTATTGAACTAATCATACTTTTTATATTTTTATCGTTAATTCCACATTATTTTACATCTAAAACACGTATTTACAATACATTTGGGTGAATATAAAAGGTCGTAAAAAAATTTTGAAATACGGGTGATGAATCCGCTAAATATCGTCTTAAGTCATTTCTATTAAACTAATCATACTTTTTATATTTTTAACGTTCAGTTCAGTTTATTTTACATCTAAAACACATGTTTACAATACATTTGAGTGAATACAAAAAATAGAAAAAAAATTTGGGAAAAAATGGTGATAATTCCTCTAAATATCGTTTAAAGTCATTTGTATTGAACTAATCATACTTTTTATATTTTTATCGTTAAGTTCACATATTTTAACATCTAAAACACGTCTTTACAATACATTTGGGTGAATACAAAAAATAGAAAAAAAATTTGGTAAAAAATGGTGATAATTCCGCTAAATATCGTTTAAAGTCATTTGTATTGAACTAATCATACTTTTTATATTTTTATCGTTAAGTTCACATTATTTTACATCTAAAACACGTATTTACAATACATTTGGGTGAATACAAAAAATAGAAAAAAAATTTGGGAAAAAATTGGGTAAAAAATGGTGATAATACCGCTAAATATCGTTTAAAGACATTTCTATTAAACTAATCATACTTTTTATATTTTTAACGTTCAGTTCAGTTTATTTTACATCTAAAACACATGTTTACAATACATTTGAATGAATACAAAAAATAGAAAAAAAATTTGGGAGAAAAATTTGGTAAAAAATGGTGATAATTTCGCTAAATATCGTTTAAAGTCATTTGTATTGAACTAATCATACTTTTTTTATTTTTATTGTTAAGTTCACATATTTTAACATCTAAAACACGTCTTTACAATACATTTGGGTGAATATAAAAGGTCGTAAAAAAATTTTGAAATACAGGTGATGAATCCGCTAAATATCGTCTTAAGTCATTTCTATTAAACTAATCATACTTTTTATATTCTTAACGTTAAGTTCACATTATTTTACATCTAAAACACGTCTTTACAATACATTTGGGTGAATATAAAAGGTCGTAAAAAAATTTTGAAATACAGGTGATGAATCCGCTAAATATCGTCTTAAGTCATTTCTATTAAACTAATCATACTTTTTATATTCTTAACGTTAAGTTCACATTATTTTACATCTAAAACACGTCTTTACAATACATTTGGGTGAATATAAAAGGTCGTAAAAAATTTTTGAAATACAGTTGATGAAACCGCTAAATATCGTCTTAAGTCATTTCTATTGAACTAATCATACTTTTTATATTTTTATCGTTAAGTTCACATATTTTAACATCTAAAACACGAGTTTACAATACATTTGGGTGAATACAAAAAATAGAAAAAAAATTTGGTAAAAAATGGTGATAATTCCGCTAAATATCGTTTAAAGTCATTTGTATTGAACTAATCATACTTTTTATATTTTTAACGTTCAGTTCACATTATTTTACATCTAAAACACGAGTTTACAATACATTTGGGTGAATACAAAAAATAGAAAAAAAATTTGGTAAAAAATGGTGATAATTCCGCTAAATATCGTTTAAAGTCATTTGTATTGAACTAATCATACTTTTTATATTTTTAACGTTAAGTTCACATTATTTTACATCTAAAACACGTCTTTACAATACATTTGGGTGAATATAAAAGGTCGTAAAAAAATTTTGAAATACAGGTGATAAATCCGCTAAATATCGTCTTAAGTCATTTCTATTAAACTTATCATACTTTTTATATTTTTAACGTTAAGTTCACATTATTTTACATCTAAAACACGTGTTTACAATACATTTGGGTGAATACATAAAATAGAAAAAAAATTTGGTAAAAAATGGTGATAATTCCGCTAAATATCGTTTAAAGTCATTTGTATTGAACTAATCATACTTTTTATATTTTTAACGTTAAGTTCACATTATTTTACATCTAAAACACGTGTTTACAATACATTTGGGTGAATACAAAAAATAGAAAAAAAATTTGGGAGAAAAATTTGGTAAAAAATGGTGATAATTTCGCTAAATATCGATTAAAGTCATTTGTATTGAACTAATCATACTTTTTATATTTTTATCGTTAATTTCACATTATTTTACATCTAAAACACGTATTTACAATACATTTGGGTGAATATAAAAGGTCGTAAAAAAATTTTGAAATACGGGTGATGAATCCGCTAAATATCGTCTTAAGTCATTTCTATTAAACTAATCATACTTTTTATATTTTTAACGTTCAGTTCAGTTTATTTTACATCTAAAACACATGTTTACAATACATTTGGGTGAATACAAAAAATAGAAAAAAAATTTGGTAAAAAATGGTGATAATTCCTATAAATATCGTTTAAAGTCATTTGTATTGAACTAATCATACTTTTTATATTTTTATCGTTAAGTTCACATATTTTAACATCTAAAACACGTCTTTACAATACATTTGGGTGAATATAAAAGGTCGTAAAAAAATTTTGAAATACAGTTGATGAATCCGCTAAATATCGTCTTAAGTCTTTTCTATTAAACTAATCATACTTTTTATATTTTTAACGTTAAGTTCACATTATTTTACATCTAAAATACGTCTTTACAATACATTTGGGTGAATATAAAAGGTCGTAAAAAAATTTTGAAATACAGGTGATAAATCCGCTAAATATCGTCTTAAGTCATTTCTATTAAACTAATCATACTTTTTATATTTTTAACGTTAAGTTCACATTATTTTACATCTAAAACACGTGTTTACAATACATTTGGGTGAATACATAAAATAGAAAAAAAATTTGGTAAAAAATGGTGATAATTCCGCTAAATATCGTTTAAAGTCATTTGTATTGAACTAATCATACTTTTTATATTTTTAACGTTAAGTTCACATTATTTTACATCTAAAACACGTGTTTACAATACATTTGGGTGAATAAAAAAAATAGAAAAAAAATTTGGGAGAAAAATTTGGTAAAAAATGGTGATAATTTCGCTAAATATCGATTAAAGTCATTTGTATTGAACTAATCATACTTTTTATATTTTTATCGTTAATTTCACATTATTTTACATCTAAAACACGTATTTACAATACATTTGGGTGAATATAAAAGGTCGTAAAAAAATTTTGAAATACGGGTGATGAATCCGCTAAATATCGTCTTAAGTCATTTCTATTAAACTAATCATACTTTTTATATTTTTAACGTTCAGTTCAGTTTATTTTACATCTAAAACACATGTTTACAATACATTTGAGTGAATACAAAAAATAGAAAAAAAATTTGGGAAAAAATGGTGATAATTCCTCTAAATATCGTTTAAAGTCATTTGTGTTGAACTAATCATACTTTTTATATTTTTATCGTTAAGTTCACATATTTTAACATCTAAAACACGTCTTTACAATACATTTGGGTGAATATAAAAGGTCGTAAAAAAATTTTGAAATACAGTTGATGAATCCGCTAAATATCGTCTTAAGTCTTTTCTATTAAACTAATCATACTTTTTATATTTTTAACGTTAAGTTCACATTATTTTACATCTAAAACACGTCTTTACAATACATTTGGGTGAATATAAAAGGTCGTAAAAAAATTTTGAAATACAGGTGATAAATCCGCTAAATATCGTCTTAAGTCATTTCTATTAAACTAATCATACTTTTTATATTTTTAACGTTAAGTTCACATTATTTTACATCTAAAACACGTGTTTACAATACATTTGGGTGAATACATAAAATAGAAAAAAAATTTGGTAAAAAATGGTGATAATTCCGCTAAATATCGTTTAAAGTCATTTGTATTGAACTAATCATACTTTTTATATTTTTAACGTTAAGTTCACATTATTTTACATCTAAAACACGTGTTTACAATACATTTGGGTGAATACAAAAAATAGAAAAAAAATTTGGGAGAAAAATTTGGTAAAAAATGGTGATAATTTCGCTAAATATCGATTAAAGTCATTTGTATTGAACTAATCATACTTTTTATATTTTTATCGTTAATTTCACATATTTTAACATCTAAAACACGTCTTTACAATACATTTGGGTGAATACAAAAAATAGAAAAAAAATTTGGTAAAAAATGGTGATAATTCCGCTAAATATCGTTTAAAGTCATTTGTATTGAACTAATCATACTTTTTATATTTTTATCGTTAAGTTCAAATTATTTTACATCTAAAACACGTATTTACAATACATTTGGGTGAATACAAAAAATAGAAAAAAAATTTGGGAAAAAATTGGGTAAAAAATGGTGATAATACCGCTAAATATCGTTTAAAGACATTTCTATTAAACTAATCATACTTTTTATATTTTTATCGTTAAGTTCACATATTTTAACATCTAAAACACGTCTTTACAATACATTTGGGTGAATATAAAAGGTCGTAAAAAAATTTTGAAATACAGGTGATGAATCCGCTAAATATCGTCCTAAGTCATTTCTATTAAACTAATCATACTTTTTATATTTTTATCGTTAAGTTCACATATTTTAACATCTAAAACACGTCTTTACAATACATTTGGGTGAATATAAAAGGTCGTAAAAAAATTTTGAAATACAGGTGATGAATCCGCTAAATATCGTCCTAAGTCATTTCTATTAAACTAATCATACTTTTTATATTTTTATCGTTAAGTTCACATAATTTTACATCTAAAACACGTCTTTACAATACATTTGGGTGAATATAAAAGGTCGTAAAAAAATTTTGAAATACAGGTGATGAATCCGCTAAATATCGTCTTAAGTCATTTCTATTAAACTAATCATACTTTTTATATTTTTAACGTTAAGTTCACATTATTTTACATCTAAAACACGTGTTTACAATACATTTGGGTGAATACAAAAAATAGAAAAAAAATAGAAAAAAAATTTGGTAAATAATGGTGATAATTCCGCTAAATATCGTCTTAAGTCATTTCTATTAAACTAATCATACTTTTTATATTTTTAACGTTAAGTTCACATTATTTTACATCTAAAACACGTGTTTACAATACATTTGGGTGAATACAAAAAATAGAAAAAAAATTTGGGAGAAAAATTTGGTAAAAAATGGTGATAATTTCGCTAAATATCGATTAAAGTCATTTGTATTGAACTAATCATACTTTTTATATTTTTATCGTTAATTTCACATTATTTTACATCTAAAACACGTATTTACAATACATTTGGGTGAATATAAAAGGTCGTAAAAAAATTTTGAAATACGGGTGATGAATCCGCTAAATATCGTCTTAAGTCATTTCTATTAAACTAATCATACTTTTTATATTTTTAACGTTCAGTTCAGTTTATTTTACATCTAAAACACATGTTTACAATACATTTGAGTGAATACAAAAAATAGAAAAAAAATTTGGGAAAAAATGGTGATAATTCCTCTAAATATCGTTTAAAGTCATTTGTATTGAACTAATCATACTTTTTATATTTTTATCGTTAAGTTCACATATTTTAACATCTAAAACACGTCTTTACAATACATTTGGGTGAATATAAAAGGTCGTAAAAAAATTTTGAAATACAGTTGATGAATCCGCTAAATATCGTCTTAAGTCTTTTCTATTAAACTAATCATACTTTTTATATTTTTAACGTTAAGTTCACATTATTTTACATCTAAAACACGTCTTTACAATACATTTGGGTGAATATAAAAGGTCGTAAAAAAATTTTGAAATACAGGTGATAAATCCGCTAAATATCGTCTTAAGTCATTTCTATTAAACTAATCATACTTTTTATATTTTTAACGTTAAGTTCACATTATTTTACATCTAAAACACGTGTTTACAATACATTTGGGTGAATACATAAAATAGAAAAAAAATTTGGTAAAAAATGGTGATAATTCCGCTAAATATCGTTTAAAGTCATTTGTATTGAACTAATCATACTTTTTATATTTTTAACGTTAAGTTCACATTATTTTACATCTAAAACACGTGTTTACAATACATTTGGGTGAATACAATAAATAGAAAAAAAATTTGGGAGAAAAATTTGGTAAAAAATGGTGATTATTTCGCTAAATATCGATTAAAGTCATTTGTATTGAACTAATCATACTTTTTATATTTTTATCGTTAATTTCACATTATTTTACATCTAAAACACGTATTTACAATACATTTGGGTGAATATAAAAGGTCGTAAAAAAATTTTGAAATACGGGTGATGAATCCGCTAAATATCGTCTTAAGTCATTTCTATTAAACTAATCATACTTTTTATATTTTTAACGTTCAGTTCAGTTTATTTTACATCTAAAACACATGTTTACAATACATTTGAGTGAATACAAAAAATAGAAAAAAAATTTGGGAAAAAATGGTGATAATTCCTCTAAATATCGTTTAAAGTCATTTGTATTGAACTAATCATACTTTTTATATTTTTATCGTTAAGTTCACATATTTTAACATCTAAAACACGTCTTTACAATACATTTGGGTGAATACAAAAAATAGAAAAAAAATTTGGTAAAAAATGGTGATAATTCCGCTAAATATCGTTTAAAGTCATTTGTATTGAACTAATCATACTTTTTATATTTTTATCGTTAAGTTCACATTATTTTACATCTAAAACACGTATTTACAATACATTTGGGTGAATACAAAAAATAGAAAAAAAATTTGGGAAAAAATTGGGTAAAAAATGGTGATAATACCGCTAAATATCGTTTAAAGACATTTCTATTAAACTAATCATACTTTTTATATTTTTATCGTTAAGTTCACATATTTTAACATCTAAAACACGTCTTTACAATACATTTGGGTGAATATAAAAGGTCGTAAAAAAATTTTGAAATACAGGTGATGAATCCGCTAAATATCGTCCTAAGTCATTTCTATTAAACTAATCATACTTTTTATATTTTTATCGTTAAGTTCACATAATTTTACATCTAAAACACGTCTTTACAATACATTTGGGTGAATATAAAAGGTCGTAAAAAAATTTTGAAATACAGGTGATGAATCCGCTAAATATCGTCTTAAGTCATTTCTATTAAACTAATCATACTTTTTATATTTTTAACGTTAAGTTCACATTATTTTACATCTAAAACACGTGTTTACAATACATTTGGGTGAATACAAAAAATAGAAAAAAAATTTGGTAAAAAATGGTGATAATTCCTCTAAATATCGTTTAAAGTCATTTGTATTGAACTAATCATACTTTTTATATTTTTATCGTTAAGTTCACATATTTTAACATCTAAAACACGTCTTTACAATACATTTGGGTGAAAATAAAAGGTCGTAAAAAAATTTTGAAATACAGTTGATGAATCCGCTAAATATCGTCTTAAGTCTTTTCTATTAAACTAATCATACTTTTTATATTTTTAACGTTAAGTTCACATTATTTTACATCTAAAACACGTCTTTACAATACATTTGGGTGAATATAAAAGGTCGTAAAAAAATTTTGAAATACAGGTGATGAATCCGCTAAATATCGTCTTAAGTCATTTCTATTAAACTAATCATACTTTTTATATTTTTAACGTTAAGTTCACATTATTTTACATCTAAAACACGTGTTTACAATACATTTGGGTGAATACAAAAAATTGAAAAAAAATTTGGGAGAAAAATTTGGTAAAAAATGGTGATAATTTCGCTAAATATCGATTAAAGTCATTTGTATTGAACTAATCATACTTTTTATATTTTTATCGTTAATTTCACATTATTTTACATCTAAAACACGTATTTACAATACATTTGGGTGAATATAAAAGGTCGTAAAAAAATTTTGAAATACGGGTGATGAATCCGCTAAATATCGTCTTAAGTCATTTCTATTAAACTAATCATACTTTTTATATTTTTAACGTTCAGTTCAGTTTATTTTACATCTAAAACACATGTTTACAATACATTTGAGTGAATACAAAAAATAGAAAAAAAATTTGGGAAAAAATGGTGATAATTCCTCTAAATATCGTTTAAAGTCATTTGTATTGAACTAATCATAATTTTTATATTTTTATCGTTAAGTTCACATATTTTAACATCTAAAACACGTCTTTACAATACATTTGGGTGAATACAAAAAATAGAAAAAAAATTTGGTAAAAAATGGTGATAATTCCGCTAAATATCGTTTAAAGTCATTTGTATTGAACTAATCATACTTTTTATATTTTTATCGTTAAGTTCACATAATTTTACATCTAAAACACGTCTTTACAATACATTTGGGTGAATATAAAAGGTCGTAAAAAAATTTTGAAATACGGGTGATGAATCCGCTAAATATCGTCTTAAGTCATTTCTATTAAACTAATCATACTTTTTATATTTTTAACGTTAAGTTCACATTATTTTACATCTAAAACACGTGTTTACAATACATTTGGGTGAATACAAAAAATAGAAAAAAAATAGAAAAAAAATTTGGTAAAAAATGGTGATAATTCCGCTAAATATCGTTTAAATTCATTTGTATTGAACTAATCATACTTTTTTTATTTTTATCGTTAAGTTCACATATTTTAACATCTAAAACACGTCTTTACAATACATTTGGGTGAATATAAGAGGTCGTAAAAAAATTTTGAAATACAGGTGATGAATCCGCTAAATATCGTCTTAAGTCATTTCTATTAAACTAATCATACTTTTTATATTTTTAACGTTAAGTTCACATTATTTTACATCTAAAACACGTGTTTACAATACATTTGGGTGAATACAAAAAATAGAAAAAAAATTTGGTAAAAAATGGTGATAATTCCTCTAAATATCGTTTAAAGTCATTTGTATTGAACTAATCATACTTTTTATATTTTTATCGTTAAGTTCACATATTTTAACATCTAAAACACGTCTTTACAATACATTTGGGTGAATATAAAAGGTCGTAAAAAAATTTTGAAATACAGTTGATGAATCCGCTAAATATCGTCTTAAGTCTTTTCTATTAAACTAATCATACTTTTTATATTTTTAACGTTAAGTTCACATTATTTTACATCTAAAACACGTCTTTACAATACATTTGGGTTAATATAAGAGGTCGTAAAAAAATTTTGAAATACAGGTGATGAATCCGCTAAATATCGTCTTAAGTCATTTCTATTAAACTAATCAAACTTTTTATATTTTTAACGTTAAGTTCACATTATTTTACATCTAAAACACGCCTTTACAATACATTTGGGTGAATATAAAAGGTCGTAAAAAAATTTTGAAATACGGGTGATGAATCCGCTAAATATCGTCTTAAGTCATTTCTATTAAACTAATCATACTTTTTATATTTTTAACGTTAAGTTCACATTATTTTACATCTAAAACACGTGTTTACAATACATTTGGGTTAATACATAAAATAGAAAAAAAATTTGGTAAAAAATGGTGATAATTCCGCTAAATATCGTTTAAAGACATTTGTATTGAACTAATCATACTTTTTATATTTTTATCGTTAAGTTCACATAATTTTACATCTAAAACACGTCTTTACAATACATTTGGGTGAATATAAAAGGTCGTAAAAAAATTTTGAAATACGGGTGATGAATCCGCTAAATATCGTCTTAAGTCATTTCTATTAAACTAATCATACTTTTTATATTTTTAACGTTAAGTTCACATTATTTTACATCTAAAACACGTGTTTACAATACATTTGGGTGAACACAAAAAATAGAAAAAAAATTTGGTAAAAAATGGTGATAATTCCTCTAAATACCGTTTAAAGTCATTTGTATTGAACTAATCATACTTTTTATATTTTTATCGTTAAGTTCACATATTTTAACATCTAAAACACGTCTTCACAATACATTTGGGTGAATATAAAAGGTCGTAAAAATATTTTGAAATACAGGAGATGAATCCGCTAAATATCGTCCTAAGTCATTTCTATTAAACTAATCATACTTTTTATATTTTTATCGTTAAGTTCACATAATTTTACATCTAAAACACGTCTTTACAATACATTTGGGTGAATATAAAAGGTCGTAAAAAAATTTTGAAATACAGGTGATGAATCCGCTAAATATCGTCTTAAGTCATTTCTATTAAACTAATCATACTTTTTATATTTTTAACGTTAAGTTCACATTATTTTACATCTAAAACACGTGTTTACAATACATTTGGGTGAATACAAAAAATAGAAAAAAATTTTGGGAGAAAAATTTGGTAAAAAATGGTGATAATTTCGCTAAATATCGATTAAAGTCATTTGTATTGAACTAATCATACTTTTTATATTTTTATCGTTAATTTCACATTATTTTACATCTAAAACACGTATTTACAATACATTTGGGTGACTATAAAAGGTCGTAAAAAAATTTTGAAATACGGGTGATGAATCCGCTAAATATCGTCTTAAGTCATTTCTATTAAACTAATCATACTTTTTATATTTTTATCGTTCAGTTCAGATAATTTTACATCTAAAACACGTGTTTACAATACATTTGAGTGAATACAAAAAATAGAAAAAAAATTTGGGAAAAAATTTGGTAAAAAATGGTGATAATTCCGCTAAATATCGTTTAAAGTCATTTGTATTGAACTAATCATACTTTTTTTATTTTTATCGTTAAGTTCACATATTTTAACATCTAAAACACGTCTTTACAATACATTTGGGTGAATATAAAAGGTCGTAAAAAAATTTTGAAATACAGGTGATGAATCCGCTAAATATCGTCTTAAGTCATTTCTATTAAACTAATCATACATTTTATATTCTTAACGTTAAGTTCACATTATTTTACATCTAAAACACGTGTTTACAATACATTTGGGTGAATACAAAAAATAGAAAAAAAATTTGGTAAAAAATGGTGATAATTCCTCTAAATATCGTTTAAAGTCTTTGTATTGAACTAATCATACATTTTATATTTTTATCGTTAAGTTCACATATTTTAACATCTAAAACACGTCTTTACAATACATTTGGGTGAATACAAAAAATAGAAAAAAAATTTGGTAAAAAATGGTGATAATTCCGCTAAATATCGTTTAAAGTCATTTGTATTGAACTAATCATACTTTTTATATTTTTATCGTTAAGTTCACATTATTTTACATCTAAAACACGTATTTACAATACATTTGGGTGAATACAAAAAATAGAAAAAAAATTTGGGAAAAAATTGGGTAAAAAATGGTGATAATACCGCTAAATATCGTTTAAAGACATTTGTATTGAACTAATCATACTTTTTATATTTTTATCGTTAAGTTCACATAATTTTACATCTAAAACACGTCTTTACAATACATTTGGGTGAATATAAAAGGTCGTAAAAAAATTTTGAAATACGGGTGATGAATCCGCTAAATATCGTCTTAAGTCATTTCTATTAAACTAATCATACTTTTTATATTTTGAACGTTAAGTTCACATTATTTTACATCTAAAACACGTGTTTACAATACATTTGGGTGAATACAAAAAATAGAAAAAACATTTGGTAAAAAATGGTGATAATTCCTCTAAATATCGTTTAAAGTCATTTGTATTGAACTAATCATACTTTTTATATTTTTATCGTTAAGTTCACATATTTTAACATCTAAAACACGTCTTTACAATACATTTGGGTGAATATAAAAGGTCGTAAAAAAATTTTGAAATACAGGTGATGAATCCGCTAAATATCGTCTTAAGTCATTTCTATTAAACTAATCATACTTTTTATATTCTTAACGTTAAGTTCACATTATTTTACATCTAAAACACGTCTTTACAATACATTTGGGTGAATATAAAAGGTCGTAAAAAAATTTTGAAATACAGGTGATGAATCCGCTAAATATCGTCTTAAGTCATTTCTATTAAACTAATCATACTTTTTACATTTTTAACGTTAAGTTCACATTATTTTACATCTAGAACACGTGTTTACAATACATTTGGGTGAATACAAAAAATAGAAAAAAAATTTGGTAAAAAATGGTGATAATTCCTCTAAATATCGTTTAAAGTCTTTGTATTGAACTAATCATACTTTTTATATTTTTATCGTTAAGTTCACATATTTTAACATCTAAAACACGTCTTTACAATACATTTGGGTGAATACAAAAAATAGAAAAAAAATTTGGTAAAAAATGGTGATAATTCCGCTAAATATCGTTTAAAGTCATTTGTATTGAACTAATCATACTTTTTATATTTTTATCGTTAAGTTCACATTATTTTACATCTAATACACGTATTTACAATACATTTGGGTGAATACAAAAAATAGAAAAAAAATTTGGGAAAAAATTGGGTAAAAAATGGTGATAATACCGCTAAATATCGTTTAAAGACATTTGTATTGAACTAATCATACTTTTTATATTTTTATCGTTAAGTTCACATTATTTTACATCTAAAACACGTGTTTACAATACATTTGGGTGAATACAAAAAATAGAAAAAAAATAGAAAAAAAATTTGGTAAAAAATGGTGATAATTCCGCTAAATATCGTTTAAAGTCATTTGTATTGAACTAATCATACTTTTTATATTTTTATCGTTAAGTTCACATTATTTTACATCTAAAACACGTATTTACAATACATTTGGGTGAATACAAAAAATAGAAAAAAAATTTGGGAAAAAATTGGGTAAAAAATGGTGATAATTCCGCTAAATATCGTTTAAAGACATTTGTATTGAACTAATCATACTTTTTATATTTTTATCGTTAAGTTCACATAATTTTACATCTAAAACACGTCTTTACAATACATTTGGGTGAATATAAAAGGTCGTAAAAAAATTTTGAAATACGGGTGATGAATCCGCTAAATATCGTCTTAAGTCATTTCTATTAAACTAATCATACTTTTTATATTTTTAACGTTAAGTTCACATTATTTTACATCTAAAACACGTGTTTACAATACATTTGGGTGAATACAAAAAATAGAAAAAAAATTTGGTAAAAAATGGTGATAATTCCTCTAAATATCGTTTAAAGTCATTTGTATTGAACTAATCATACTTTTTATATTTTTATCGTTAAGTTCACATATTTTAACATCTAAAACACGTCTTTACAATACATTTGGGTGAATATAAAAGGTCGTAAAAAAATTATGAAATACAGTTGATGAATCCGCTAAATATCGTCTTAAGTCTTTTCTATTAAACTAATCATACTTTTTATATTTTTAACGTTAAGTTCACATTATTTTACATCTAAAACACGTCTTTACAATACATTTGGGTGAATATAAAAGGTCGTAAAAAAATTTTGAAATACAGGTGATGAATCCGCTAAATATCGTCTTAAGTCATTTCTATTAAACTAATCATACTTTTTATATTTTTAACGTTAAGTTCACATTATTTTACATCTAAAACACGTGTTTACAATACATTTGGGTGAATACATAAAATAGAAAAAAAATTTGGTAAAAAATGGTGATAATTCCGCTAAATATCGTTTAAAGTCATTTGTATTGAACTAATCATACTTTTTATATTTTTAACGTTAAGTTAACATTATTTTACATCTAAAACACGTGTTTACAATACATTTGGGTGAATACAAAAAATTGAAAAAAAATTTGGGAGAAAAATTTGGTAAAAAATGGTGATAATTCCGCTAAATATCGTTTAAAGACATTTGTATTGAACTAATCATACTTTTTATATTTTTATCGTTAAGTTCACATAATTTTACATCTAAAACACGCCTTTACAATACATTTGGGTGAATATAAAAGGTCGTAAAAAAATTTTGAAATACGGGTGATGAATCCGCTAAATATCGTCTTAAGTCATTTCTATTAAACTAATCATACTTTTTATATTTTTAACGTTAAGTTCACATTATTTTACATCTAAAACACGTGTTTACAATACATTTGGGTGAATACAAAAAATAGAAAAAAAATTTGGTAAAAAATGGTGATAATTCCGCTAAATATCGTTTAAAGTCATTTGTATTGAACTAATCATACTTTTTATATTTTTATCGTTAAGTTCACATTATTTTACATCTAAAACACGTATTTACAATACATTTGGGTGAATACAAAAAATAGAAAAAAAATTTGGGAAAAAATTGGGTAAAAAATGGTGATAATTCCGCTAAATATCGTCTTAAGTCTTTTCTATTAAACTAATCATACTTTTTATATTTTTAACGTTAAGTTCACATTATTTTACATCTAAAACACGTCTTTACAATACATTTGGGTGAATATAAAAGGTCGTAAAAAAATTTTGAAATACAGGTGATGAATCCGCTAAATATCGTCTTAAGTCATTTCTATTAAACTAATCATACTTTTTATATTTTTAACGTTAAGTTCACATTATTTTACATCTAAAACACGTGTTTACAATACATTTGGGTGAATACAAAAAATAGAAAAAAAATTTGGTAAAAAATGGTGATAATTCCTCTAAATACCGTTTAAAGTCATTTGTATTGAACTAATCATACTTTTTATATTTTTATCGTTAATTTCACATTATTTTACATCTAAAACACGTATTTACAATACATTTGGGTGAATATAAAAGGTCGTAAAAAAATTTTGAAATACAGTTGATGAATCCGCTAAATATCGTCTTAAGTCTTTTCTATTAAACTAATCATACTTTTTATATTTTTAACGTTAAGTTCACATTATTTTACATCTAAAACACGTCTTTACAATACATTTGGGTGAATATAAAAGGTCGTAAAAAAATTTTGAAATACAGGTGATGAATCCGCTAAATATCGTCTTAAGTCATTTCTATTAAACTAATCATACTTTTTATATTTTTAACGTTAAGTTCACATTATTTTACATCTAAAACACGTGTTTACAATACATTTGGGTGAATACATAAAATAGAAAAAAAATTTGGTAAAAAATGGTGATAATTCCGCTAAATATCGTTTAAAGTCATTTGTATTGAACTAATCATACTTTTTATATTTTTAACGTTAAGTTAACATTATTTTACATCTAAAACACGTGTTTACAATACATTTGGGTGAATACAAAAAATTGAAAAAAAATTTGGGAGAAAAATTTGGTAAAAAATGGTGATAATTCCGCTAAATATCGTTTAAAGACATTTGTATTGAACTAATCATACTTTTTATATTTTTATCGTTAAGTTCACATAATTTTACATCTAAAACACGCCTTTACAATACATTTGGGTGAATATAAAAGGTCGTAAAAAAATTTTGAAATACGGGTGATGAATCCGCTAAATATCGTCTTAAGTCATTTCTATTAAACTAATCATACTTTTTATATTTTTAACGTTAAGTTCACATTATTTTACATCTAAAACACGTGTTTACAATACATTTGGGTGAATACAAAAAATAGAAAAAAAATTTGGTAAAAAATGGTGATAATTCCGCTAAATATCGTTTAAAGTCATTTGTATTGAACTAATCATACTTTTTATATTTTTATCGTTAAGTTCACATTATTTTACATCTAAAACACGTATTTACAATACATTTGGGTGAATACAAAAAATAGAAAAAAAATTTGGGAAAAAATTGGGTAAAAAATGGTGATAATTCCGCTAAATATCGTTTAAAGACATTTGTATTGAACTAATCATACTTTTTATATTTTTATCGTTAAGTTCACATAATTTTACATCTAAAACACGCCTTTACAATACATTTGGGTGAATATAAAAGGTCGTAAAAAAATTTTGAAATACGGGTGATGAATCCGCTAAATATCGTCTTAAGTCATTTCTATTAAACTAATCATACTTTTTATATTTTTAACGTTAAGTTCACATTATTTTACATCTAAAACACGTGTTTACAATATATTTGGGTGAATACAAAAAATAGAAAAAAAATTTGGTAAAAAATGGTGATAATTCCTCTAAATATCGTTTAAAGTCATTTGTATTGAACTAATCATACTTTTTCTATTTTTATCGTTAAGTTCACATATTTTAACATCTAAAACACGTCTTTACAATACATTTGGGTGAATATAAAAGGTCGTAAAAAAATTTTGAAATACAGTTGATGAAACCGCTAAATATCGTCTTAAGTCATTTCTATTGAACTAATCATACTTTTTATATTTTTATTGTTAAGTTCACATATTTTAACATCTAAAACACGAGTTTACAATACATTTGGGTGAATACAAAAAATAGAAAAAAAATTTTGAAATACAGTTGATGAATCCGCTAAATATCGTCTTAAGTCTTTTCTATTAAACTAATCATACTTTTTATATTTTTAACGTTAAGTTCACATTATTTTACATCTAAAACACGTCTTTACAATACATTTGGGTGAATATAAAAGGTCGTAAAAAAATTTTGAAATACAGGTGATGAATCCGCTAAATATCGTCTTAAGTCATTTCTATTAAACTAATCATACTTTTTATATTTTTAACGTTAAGTTCACATTATTTTACATCTAAAACACGTGTTTACAATACATTTGGGTGAATACAAAAAATAGAAAAAAAATTTGGTAAAAAATGGTGATAATTCCTCTAAATATCGTTTAAAGTCATTTGTATTGAACTAATCATACTTTTTATATTTTTATCGTTAATTTCACATTATTTTACATCTAAAACACGTATTTACAATACATTTGGGTGAATATAAAAGGTCGTAAAAAAATGTTGAAATACGGGTGATGAATCCGCTAAATATCGTCTTAAGTCATTTCTATTAAACTAATCATACTTTTTATATTTTTAACGTTCAGTTCAGTTTATTTTACATCTAAAACACATGTTTACAATACATTTGAGTGAATACAAAAAATAGAAAAAAAATTTGGGAAAAAATGGTGATAATTCCTCTAAATATCGTTTAAAGTCATTTGTATTGAACTAATCATAATTTTTATATTTTTATCGTTAAGTTCACATATTTTAACATCTAAAACACGTCTTTACAATACATTTGGGTGAATACAAAAAATAGAAAAAAAATTTGGTAAAAAATGGTGATAATTCCGCTAAATATCGTTTAAAGTCATTTGTATTGAACTAATCATACTTTTTATATTTTTATCGTTAAGTTCACATAATTTTACATCTAAAACACGTCTTTACAATACATTTGGGTGAATATAAAAGGTCGTAAAAAAATTTTGAAATACGGGTGATGAATCCGCTAAATATCGTCTTAAGTCATTTCTATTAAACTAATCATACTTTTTATATTTTTAACGTTAAGTTCACATTATTTTACATCTAAAACACGTGTTTACAATACATTTGGGTGAATACAAAAAATAGAAAAAAAATAGAAAAAAAATTTGGTAAAAAATGGTGATAATTCCGCTAAATATCGTTTAAAGTCATTTGTATTGAACTAATCATACTTTTTTTATTTTTATCGTTAAGTTCACATATTTTAACATCTAAAACACGTCTTTACAATACATTTGGGTGAATATAAGAGGTCGTAAAAAAATTTTGAAATACAGGTGATGAATCCGCTAAATATCGTCTTAAGTCATTTCTATTAAACTAATCATACTTTTTATATTTTTAACGTTAAGTTCACATTATTTTACATCTAAAACACGTGTTTACAATACATTTGGGTGAATACAAAAAATAGAAAAAAAATTTGGTAAAAAATGGTGATAATTCCTCTAAATATCGTTTAAAGTCATTTGTATTGAACTAATCATACTTTTTATATTTTTATCGTTAATTTCACATTATTTTACATCTAAAACACGTATTTACAATACATTTGGGTGAATATA